>NW_007248074.1:14849-83658 GCF_000164805.1 Carlito syrichta
AAAAAAAAAAAAAAAAAAAAAAAAATTCTGCATATCATTTGATGAAACTTTTCACTTCTAGAATTTATTCTAAGGAAATAATCCTAGATACACGATAATTTCAGCTATAAGAATGCTCATTTAGACATGCTCAGCAATTAAATGAGCTGGGCATGGTGGCTCATGCCTGTAATGCCAGCACTTTGGGAGGCGGAGGTGAGAGGATTGCCTGAGTTCAGAGGTTCGAGACCAGTCTGGACAACTTGTTGAGACTTCGTCTCAAAAAATAAACAAACAAAAAAACAAATGTATTTTGACACAATCATTCATTTCAATACTACTTGGTTATTGTAAATGTTATAGAAGTATATGTACTAACATGGAAAGATATCATGATATAATCACTTAAACAAAGTAGGTTTGTAACATATACAATTTCACTTCTTTTTCTGTAAAAAGGATTGACAGAAAATGTACAAGAGTGTGTAATAATAGAAAATTTATAAAGATGTTTACATATCACAGTTGATTTCTATTTCTGCTTTTTGCTTCATGCATTTTTTAATAATAAGCTTACACTTTTGCTGTATCATTATAAGGACTAACACTTAACAGTTTATTTGTATAAATATATTTGAATAGATACTATAAATATATAAAGAGTCAAAGAGAGAAAAGTTATGAGGAGATTCTTAGAGGGCACCAGTAGCAGATATAAACATAAACTCCTGCAAGAGAGATGGAAAAAGGGAGGAAAAAGTGTCATCAAGGAAAAAGCAATAAACAATAAAGCAGCACAGAAAGTGTGATGAAGTAATTGCTATACAATAAACCATTTGTGATGCCTCATGTTTTCTGTTCCTTGTTTATTGACATCTAGACTTGCTCACCTTAAACAGTTACGGTCATTCAAGAAAAAGGAAAACAAAGCACACAATTCTTCCATCAGGATTGCCTCAATTTTCATATCTATAAAATAAGGACATAGAGAGAGTGTATTCCAAGAATAAACTAAGACACTGAAAAGTACCTTAACAGATAAGATTATTCATTCAAATGTTATCATTATTGTTTATCATGTTTTGAACTATTTTAATTATTGTATGGGGGCCCTATCCCAGCTTGGTTTATTGTTAAAGCCCATGGGCTTGTCTTTAATAGGTGACTAGAGTATCAGCGAGAAAGTATAATCCTGAAATCCAGGCCACTCTGCTTAGAATATTTGTCCTCCACTCTAGTTAACACAGACTTATTCTGGTAAATCACTTCCACAGGGACTATGTCTGGGACCCCTAAACTTCATGCTCTATGTCCTCAGGCACCCTGGGCCTCCCTTATTATGAAATTATATACATGATATAGTTTTTACCTGTTGAATATCTTCACCAATAGACTGCATACTCCTTCTAGGGCAGGGCCATGTCTATGTTGCTCTCTGAGGTATTCTCAGTGTTAGCACATAACCTGACATAACATAGGTATTTAAACATTCTCCAGATGAACCATTGAGAGCTGGACACTGTGATGATACTTTGGCCCCTTGTAGATTTGGCATAATGCTATGAGACTACATTAAGGTCCATTATAAAAACAGAGCCCTCAAATTTATTTTTCTACTTGCTATAGAAGTTATTGAGAACACAGCTTACCACATCAAATGCCCTTTTTATAAGGGGCTAAATGGAGATGACTTCTCGGCAATACCAAAAGTATTAATTTATCAAACAAATGTTTTTACTTCATGGACACTATAAATATCTTAGTCATTTCCCTTCTTGTTCTGGCTGTGTATATGTTGTGTATTAACCTCACCTGTAGCTTCAACTTATTTTAGCTATTCTTGCTTATCTTTCCTCAGATTTCCTCATTTACAAATATAATACCTCAAATCTGTGTAGGAACAAACCAGAAGATAAAAATAAATTATTAGTAAAAAATAACAAACTCAGCCAGAATTATAAAAAATATGTGGCTGAGAGAATCCTTCTGGAAATCTGGTGCTTGAATAAGTTGCTAAGAATGATCAATTTTCAGTTCTTCAGATATTCAACCAGTATACTTTTGAATAATTCAGGCTTGAAATAGTGTCTTTAGTAAGACATTTCTTAAATTCCGTCTTGGCTTAGTTCCTCTGCCATTTCTCTTATGTTTCTCTCCCTCCCTAGGGATGCTGTACGATTTAAAGCCCTCACCAGATTACTCTGATACTCCACGGTTTGATCTGGTCTCCAGATAACTTGTCTCAGTCTCTACAACATGTCCAGAACAGTAATCTCTCTAAAATGCTAGCCTGCTGTCAGTTCCCCACTGTTGCTTAAAGGTCTACTTAGTATGGCCTAGAAATCTATCATTGTCACCAATTTACCATTCTCTTGTCTAGTGATACTGAGTTTTGTGAGTTTCCGAGGAATAGCCAGGCTAATTCATGCCTCTGTATTTTTCATCACGTTACTCTTACTGCCTAGCCTGTTCTCTTCCTCACTATGTCTAACCAGCAACAATCTTTCATTTTCCAAGATGACATCTACTCATCTTACCAGACTAAGCTCAAGTATCATGTCCCTTGTCCTTCTCAGTCCTCCTAAGGTAGAACTAATTACTTCCTCCATTGTACCTTATAAGATGCCAATGATTACACTTTATTTTCATTTCTTCTTTACATTTGTCTCCTTTCACTAACCTAGGCTCTCCAAGAAAGAGGTCATGTTTAATTTGTTCCCATATCCTAGCACTGAAAGCCACATTTCTCTTGGGAGTTTCTAGTTCCTTCCCTGATGCTACCATGACTCACATCCCGGTGCTGCTGGGTTCTTTTGTCCCCATGCTCTGCGGACAAAGGCAGCATTTCTGGTGGGCACACTTCCGGTTTTGCAGTTGCTGCTGTGGGTATGGTCTCCTAGCTGCATGTCTGACTTTGTTCCCAACTTTCTCCCGGCCACACCATGCTCTTGTCATGCAGACACTAATTTAACCAAGCCTCTCAGGTTGGGTCTGGGGCTGCTCCCCATTTTTCCTGGTATTAGAAATATTTCCCAGCCATGCATCATTGTACCCAAGTCTCAGCTGCCCCTCTTGGAACAACAGACTTAGGGCATTTCGAGGCCCTTGATGTTCCTTCCCCTTGGGCAGTCCCTGGAATTCTGCACAGGGATTTTCCTTCAGATCTTTCACTTCTGAATCGGGTATGGTAGCACACACCTATAGTCCCAGTCACTCTGGAGGCTGAGGTAGGAGGATCACTTGAGCCCAGATGCTCGAGGCTGCAATGAGCTATGATCGTATTCCTGCACTCCAGTCTGGGTTAGAGTGGGACCCCATCTAAAAAACAAAAACAAAAAGGAAAAACAGGAAAAAGAAAAAAGCAGACTGGCCAGGCGCAGTGGCTCATGCCTATAATCCCAGACCTTTGGGAGGCCACAGCAAGAGTATTGCTTAAGGCCAGGAGTTCAGGACCAGCCTGGGCAACATAGCAAGACCCATGTTTTTTCCTACAAAAATGAAAAATCTCCCACTTCTGGCTACAACATTAAGAGCCATCAGCACTCTGAACCGCATCTGGAATAAATACATTATCTGAACTTCTGAAAGAGAGTTCCAAGAAGCTAGGGCCACTATGCTCATGTTCACATCATTTGTTTACAAGTATTATGAACACCTTCCTGCTCTGGGTGATGCTGGATCCTTGAAAGGTCTCAGTCCTCTCAGGCTGGGGAGCAGAACCAAACACAGACACTCCCAGGCTCACAAAGTCAGGGCTAGGGCACCCCAGAGTGAAAAGCTGGGTTCTGTCTGGAGGTTTAAAGAAGGCTTCCCACAGAAGGAGGTAATGGTGTCCAGGCATCGAAAGATGAATAGGAGTTCAACAGTTGGGGAGGTGACATGCAATTCACGCAGATAGTAAGGATTTTACCTAGGGTTTTAAACAGTAAAAGCAGAGAAAAAAGAGACAGTTTAAAAGTAGAAGGAATCAAATGTAATAACCAATCACATGCAAGTGTGATAACTGATTATATGTGGGTAGTGAGGAAAACAGAATCATGAAAGACTTTTTAGCTTTGGCACCTTGTTAAACGATGCTATAAATTTAGATTTAAAAACTCAGGAAACATGGTATAAACGTCAACACGTAGAAATTCATGTTTATTTGAAATATTTGGAAGAAGAAAGGTCTTTGTAAATCTGTAAAATTTTGGTATGTTTTCTTCAAATTATTTTTTATGATTGTGATCAAATTATAAACATACTCTTATAACTTGCTTTTATTTCTGCTTAATATTACGATGAGGCACTTTAAAGGAATATCTTAAACAAAAATATTATGTAGAATTAAGGTAAAATAAGAAAGGATAACTGCCATCTGGAAAGCACAGCCATATAAGACAATTAATTAGAAAGCTAAAGGTCATAGTATCATCACTGACTATGTCAGTAAACTTTAATGAGTCTTTAATTAACAGGAAAACGTCCTTGTTAATAGAATAACAAATGGAAATGAAGAAACATGTCAGTAGCATCTATCCATCTAACACTTAATTTCTGTGAACAAGGTAGCAAACATGTAGAAGAAACCAAGGTTCAGCTGAATAAAGGACACTGCACGAAGACTACACAGGTAAATTACCAGAGGGGCTAGGATTCCAATCTCAATCTGTTGAGACTTTCAGTTCTGTTTTCAATATGCTATGCTGCCTCTTTCCAATTGCAAGGCATGCAGAATGACAAGCTTTCTGAAACAGACCAGGGCATTTATCTGGAATGCCAGGAAATTAATTAGGGCAATGGGTCTCAATTCTAGCAGTTGTGAATAAGAACCAGGCACAATGTAATATTCCAGTTCTAACATTCTGTGACTCTGAAATCTTTAGAAGTGTTGCTGAATTCTTGTTTTTTTCCAGCTCCCAATCTAATCAGATTTCCCTCACAGATTTTTGGTATATGTTACCCAATACATGCTGGTCTAATATCTTCTCAGAGATTTGCATACGATATTATAATAATTAGGGAAGAATGCTTGTAATAGCCCATAGGCAAAAACTATCTATCCCTTTGTGTCATTTATAATTATGTTTCTTGATGGTAATTATTATTTTCTCACTGCATTAATTTTTAAGTTCTTTCATTACTGGATTCCTTAAAATTCTTTATCTGGCTGTTTTATTTTCTATTTTCAGTACACTGCTTTATAATAGAGGTGAAACTTAAAAATCAGTAAGGCAAGAAACTGCTCTTTGACAATTTGTTCCTATAGTTTCTGGTTCTGCCAGAACATGCATTGCTCTCTTTGTTTCTTTTAAATTTGTAATCTGATTATTTCTTTAAAAAAAAATCAGGGGTACATATGCAAGTTTGTTACATGGGTATATTGTATGATGGCGAGGTGTGGGCTTCTATCGAAACCATCATTCAAATAATTAACATGGTACCCAATAGAACACTGCTCACTTTTAAAAACAATCAGACAATAAGCAGTATAAAGAGCACACTGTCTAAATTGGTGGTTCAAAACCCTAGCTGTACATTAGAATAACACAGTAAGTTTTTAAAAAATATACCAGTGACTAAGCCTGCTCCAGATGAACTGAATAGAAATCTCTGAAGGTGGGGCTTGCATATATATAATACATATAATATATGTATATAGGTTTTATTTTTAAATTTCTCAGCAAAATCCATTTAAATGAAAAGGCATACTATTCATCAGAGAGCAAAATACTTTGGGTGCAATCAGTTTTTCAAGGAATATTTTTTGGAGGAGAAAAAAGACAACTGAGGAATACTTCCCAACATTATGAAGTTCATAATACACATATTATCTGCGATGATCATAATAATTCCTCCTATGCCTGTATGCATATTCCTTCTCAATATGACTTTGCTGCTCCTCTCATCAAGATGTTCTTTTAACTGTCTCTCTACCCGAATCTGGCCTGGCCTCGCCATCTGCTTTGACCAACAGTATACAGTAGAAGTCATGTTTTGTGACTTCCAGGCCTAAGTCTGATGTGCTCTTCAGCTTCACTCCAGCTCTCTTGAAAGGCAAAGTTGCCATGTATAGAAGCCCAGCTGAGTGCTAGATGACGTGGGTGAGACCAGCAGAAGAAATAACCAGCTAACGCTATCCAAATTGCTGACCAACAGAATTTGAAGCAAATAAAATTGATGTTGTCTTAAGCCAGTAAGTTTTGGGGTAGCAGATAGTATGATATAACTGATATAGTTGTCTTAACGGATATGGAAAATATGAAAAACAATAATACTTTCTTCCCTACTTTGCCAAAAATAATTTTATATGTTCTAAATATCTGTTTGTATATTTTAAAAAGACAAAGAAACAAACCAACGGTATTAATTAGTAAACATACTTCTTTTTTCCATTAATAATTTAGTAATAGATATTTAGGTTGGAAATTGAAATAAAGAATTAAAATATAAGAAAATGCCTTTTATATCACATAGCACAACAGCACCAACTAGTGGAAAATTTCACACAAGATTTCATGTGACAGATCGCAGTCAAAACTTTGTTACATGCACAAAATTCTTTGTTGTATAAAATTACCTTCAAGCTATCTGTATAAGGTATTTATGAAACATAAATGAATTCTGTGTTTAGACTTGGGTTCTATCCCCAAGATATATAGTTATATACATGCAAATATTCTAGAATCTGAAAAAAATACAAACATTTTAAATATGGGATACTCAATCTGTATATTGATGAGACCACGAAATGACTCATAACTATGTAAAGTTTTAATATATTGCCTTTTCATAAAAATCTACGAAATTTAATAACTATTTATTGTCTACAGGCAAAGCACTGGGTTAAATGTTTTCCATAGAAGACCCACAGATGTCTGGTGTAGTAATTTTTCACTGATTTACAGGAACACATAGTAGCTGAAACAAGACAAACCTGGGGAGTTACACATAAAAAAACCAATTTCTGTACAGACAGGCAATGGAAAATTCCAAGAAAAAGGTGTTCTTTTACCTGTACCTTAAGCAAATCAGCATTCCAAAAACCATGCTCTGCAAAAACAGGGAACCAACTCAGATGCGCACTGAAGGTGGACTGGATAAAGAAAATGTAGCACGTATACACTATGGAATGCCACTCAGTCATAGAGAAAAACAAAATCATGTCCTTTGCTGCAACATGGATGCAGCTGGAGACCATCGTTCTAAGTGAATTATCACAGAAACGAAACACTAAATACTGCATGTTCTTGTTCATGAGTGAGCACTAAATAGTTGGCACACATGGGCAAAACGGTAGGTACGACAGATACTACACACTGCTAAGATAAGGAGGGAGAGAGGGCGGATAAGGGATACAAAACCACTCATTCGGTATCATGCCCATTACTAGGGAGAGTGGGGTCATCAGAAGCACAAACGTTCTCTTAACGCAATACATTTATATAACAAATCCTCAGAGGAACCTCATAATTACAAAATTTAAAAAAATCATGAAAAGCTCAGTTAAGCAAACTTTCAGCCAAAAAAGGTACATCAGGTAAAGTGAAGGAATAGCCTTGAAAAGCAAAGATACCAGTTTACAGGTTCTAACAAGACAAGGGGTCTGCTAGATTAAAAAGTTCTAGAGACCTGCTTTACAACATTTGTAGTTAATGCTAACAATACTATAGTATATACTGAAAAGTGTGTTAATAGGGTAGGCCTCCTGTTAAGTTTTCTAATCACAATAAAATATATTTTTTTAAAGGGAATTTCTGGTCTGGGAGGACAATCCAGGCAAGTGTAGCCACAAAAGAAAGCTAAGAGATGAAAAATGTTCAGAGTACCATAAGAAGTCTAAGGTGGATGAAACATAGGGTGTATGTACAGAAACTGTGGGATATAACTGACACTAGGTCAGCAGAAGCCTTGAATGGCAATCTAGATACTAATTTATTTAGTAGGCAACTATAGTCAAAGAGGTTCAGAAAGACAATAGTATAAAAAGAACAAATGTGGTGTTGTACGCACATTAACGTACACTGAAAAGAAAGAAGAGACTGGTAAAGGAGGCCAGATGGGAGGCCACTGCACCAGAGCCAATAAGAAGAATCTTATATGCTACTGTAATAAGCAGTAATCCTGGAAGTAACACAAGAAAAGAGTAGAATTAGGAAGGTAAGTAGGTAGAAGCAAATAAAACTCATAAAGATAATAAGTCTTTCTGTAAATAGTGGTGTGATAACGCTGTACACAACTCTGTAGATGTCTCAGCATTCAAGAAAATAACTACTTGTAAGTAAGAAGTCAAACCCTGGAAGTTTTTTTTCCCCCTCTTGCTGCTAGGGATCAAGACTTATATAAGTCTCAGTTGAATGAAACAGAGACACTTCCCACCAAAAAAATCATACAAAGAATCAATGAGTTGCAAATCTGGTTCTTTGAAAGGATAAATAAGATTGACAGAACACTGGCTAGATCAACAACAAACAAAAAAAAAAAAGAGAGAGAAAATTTGAATAAACAAAATTAGAAAAGAAAAAGATAACATTACAACTGACCCTGAACAAATACAAAAGATTATCAGAGATTACTATAAGAATCTGTATGCAAATAAACTAGAAAGTTTAGAGGAAATAGAGGAACTCTTAGCATTACATAACCTCCCAAGACTGAAATAGGAAGAAACTGAAACCCTAAACTGATCAATAGCAATCCAAAAAAATCAACTAAGTAATAAGAAAATTCCATAACAAAAAAAGCCCCAGGTCAGATGGTTTCTCAGCAGAATGCTACAAGGCATACAAAGAAGAGTTGATACCAATCCTACTGATAGTATTCCAAGCAATCAAGAAGGAAAGGATTCTCCCTAGCTCATTCTATGAAGTCAACAGCCTGATACCAAAAAATGGCAAAAATACAACACGGAAGAAAACTACAGGTCAATTTCTCTAATGAACACAGATGCAAGAATTCTCAACATCCTACCAAATCACATCCAACAGCATATTTCAAGGATCATCCATCACAACTAGGTGATCTTCATTCACAGGATACAAAGCTGGTTCAACATAGCTAAATCAATAAACACAATACATCATATACACAGGTGTAAAACCAAAACCACATGATTATCTTGTTAGATGTATAAAAAGCATTTGATAAATTCCAGCATCCCTTCTTGATAAAAACTATTGAACATCTAGGTATAGAAGGAACATTCCTCAAAATAATAAAAGTCATTTATAACAGACCTGAAGCTGATACTTAAAGGGAAAGAGCTGAAAACATTCCCCCTAACAACTGGAACAAGACAAGGATGCCCAATCTCACTCCTCCTATTCAATATAGTACTGGAAGTCCTAGCCAGAGCAATCAGACAGGAAAAACACTAGAGGTAACCAAATAGGAAAAGAGTAAGTTAACTTAACCCTCTTTGCAGATGATATAATTCTATACCTAGAAAACCCTAGAGAGTATGTAAAAAAAAAAAAACCCCTCACACTAATAAATGACTTCAATAAAGTCTCGAGATACAAAATTAATATGCAGAAACCAGTTGCATTTCTATACACCAACAACAAGCAGACTGAGAACCAAATAAAAAACTGCAATCCCATTCGTAATAGCTATCAATAAAATACAAAAATAAAATCCCAGCACCCATCTAATCAAAGGGGTGGAAAACCTCTATAATAAGAAGTACAAAACACTGCTCAGAGAAATCAAGAATGACACAAACAAATGGAAAAACATCTCATACTCAGGGGTTGGAAGAATCAATATCATCAAAATGTCCATTCTAGCCACAGCAATCTATAGATTCAGCACAATCCCTATTAAATAACAAGCATAACATTTCCCAGACCTATAAAAAAAAAAAATACAGAAATTCATATGGAAGCAAAAAAGAGCCCAAATAGCTAAAGCAATCCTCAGCAAAAAGAACAAGCTGGAGGCATCACACTACCAGTCTTCAAACATTACTACAAGGCTATAGTACCCAAGACAGCATGGCACTGCTACAAAAATAGACACACAGACCAATGGAACAAGACAGTGAATCCAGAAATAAAACACAGATCTTCATCTAACTCATCTTTGACAAAGCCAATAAAAATAATCATTGGGGAAAGGAAACCACATTTAGCAAGTGGTGCTGGGAAAACTGGCTAACCACATGCAGAAGAGTAAAACTGGACCCCTGCCTATCACCATATAAAAAAATTAACTAAAAATGGATCAAGGACTTATAAATGTGAAACCTCAAACTATAAGAATCTTAGAAGTAAACATAGAGAACATCCTCCTGGACATCAGAGTAGGCAAGGAACTCGTGACCAAGTACTCAAAAGCAAATGCAGCAAATGCTAAAATTCACAGGTGGGACCTTATCAAACTAAAGTTTTTGCGCAGCAAAAGTGACCATCAGATGAGAAAAGAGACAAACCACAGAATGGGAAAAAAATATCTCTAAGCTATGCATCCAACAAAAACCTAACATCCAGGATCTACAAGGAATGCAAACCAATTGACAAGAAAAAAAAAAACCTCATTAAAAAGTGGGCAAAGGACATGAACAGACAATTCTCAAAGGAAGACATTCAAGAAGTCAACAAACCTGAAAAAACATTAAGTCTTACTAATCATCAGAGAAATGCAAATCAAAAGTACAATGAGATACTACCTCATACCAATAAGGGTGGCCATCAATAAAAAGTCAAAAAACTATAGACATTGGCTAGCCTAAGGAGAAAAGGGAATACTTCCACACTGTTGATTGGAATTTAGGTTAGTTCAACCTTTGTGGAAAGCAATGTAGTGTTTTCCCAAAGAACAAAAAATTGAGCTACCATACAATTCAGCAACCCCACTTCTGGGAATATAACCAAAGAAACATAAATCAATCTGCAAAAAAGATACCAGAACACATATGTTCATTGTAGCACTGTTCACAATAGCAAAATCAATCCAGATGCCCATCAAAAGTGAACTGGATAAAGAAAATGTGGTACATATACATGATGGAATACAATGCAGCCAGAAAAAAGAACAAAATCTTGTCCTTTACAGCAACATGGATATAGCCAAAGACCAGCATTCTAAGTAAATTATCACAGAAACAAAGAACTACATATTGCACATTCTCACTCATAAGTGGGCCCTAAACACTGGGCACACAAGCTCAAAGGAGAGGACAACAAACTCTAGGCACTGCTACAGGAGGAAGGAAGGGAGGGAGAGTAGGCTTGTTAGAAGCCCAAACCCCACCTGCATGTAAGCTACTTACGTATCAAATCCTCACATGTACCCCACGACTCTTAAATAAAATTTTTTAAAAAGAAAATTACTGAAGTGGCTTATCAAGGGCACTGAATTGCCCAAAGGCTATTTCCCCATATGTCTTCTGTTTCTTGAGGGCTCCTACCCCTGACCACTAAAATCTTCTTGGGAAACCCTCATATTGCCTCTTTATTGAATTCCCCTAGGGCCTTTTGGCACTACCTGGCAGCAGAGTCCCTAGGGATGGACCACCTGTGTCCTGGTGCTTGGATCATGTGGTCTTATCTTTAATAACACAGCAGCTATAGCCAATGTTCAAACCACAATATTCCTTAAAAATACTCATGCTTTAAACTGGCCTATCTAGATTATTTCTGAAAGCAAACAATGGATTTATATTATCTCATTTGAAAGTGTCATTACATTTTCTATACAGCCTTACAACTGCTAAAATCTAAGCTGCCAGTATATTCCATACTGTCCTGTTTGCCACTAATTTTTCATTTTTAGGCTTCTTGACTGTTTAGTGACTTAAAAATTATAATAATACAGTAATGATTGTAGCAATGATTGGGTATTTACTATGTAAAATGTATTTGCTCAGCGTTTTGTAAACATTTCTTAATTTACTGCAAGAACCTTATAAGTAACATATTTTACACTTTTTTTTGGTTCTTTTTGGGTGAGGAAACCAAGGTTCAGAAAAGTAAACAGGGGGGACTTCTGGCAAGATGGTGACGGGGCAGCATGGTCTGTGAGGCCCTCTGCGAAAGAGAACACTCATAAAGACCCTAGCTCTCTCCCGGGGGCTGCAGCCCCCACCTTTGGCAGCCTGCTCCTCACGGGGAGCTCAGCCACCACCGCTGCCACTGCTCAAACATCAAGGTGGTCTGGGCTGCCGCCACCACTGCTCAAACATTACGGCGGTCTGGGCCGCTGCCGCAGCTGCGGATGCCACTGCTGCCGTCATTGCCTGCCCATGTCTGAGGTGACCCATGACTTCGGACCACGAGGCCCTGCAGGTAGGATCTACTGAGATCGCTGCTGCAGTGGCTGCTGCTGCCACTGTCACTGTCATGCCATGCCCCTTGCCTGGAGCCAGGCTTGTGGAGCTCCCCCGTCCCCTGTATGGGGAGGTGGCTGCCACCGCTGCGACTACTGTTGCCAGCTCCCTCCTTTCCTGGACCACCTCCAAGCTGCAGGCTTCAGCAGCTGCAGATAAAAGTCTACTGGACTGGTGAGATAGCACCACCTGCTGGGGATCCAAGGTAACAACATCAAAACGGGAATGACAGATGCTCCTCCCCTTTCATAAATAGACAAGGCCAGATCTGAGTGATAGATTGGGCAGGGAGCCCACATCTGAACTGTTCTTCACAGCAGGCCAGGGGCAACTGACCCTAACTGTGAACAATTCTACCAGCCTGCAAAGACACCTAGAAATCAGAGATGAGAGGATATGGGACTTAAAGGAAAAGTCTCAGAGTGTGCTTGGTTGGTTCTGTTAGTTTACTGACTTTAATCTATTCCTTTTCCTTTTTTTCCCCTTTTTTTTCTTATTTCTCTGTAAATCCCATCTTTGTATAGAGGAACAGCACACCAATAAGGAGGTTGGTTAGCTTGTATGTTAGCATCATTGTATGTTTTAGTTTTTTGTTGTTGGTTAGTTTTTAGTTGTGGTTAGTGTTTTTCTTTTTATTTGTTTCAATATTTGTGTCACCTTTCACTTGCTAGTCGGTGCACTCATCTGTTTTCCCTCTTACTCCTCTCTCTCTCCACCCCCCTCTTCCTCACACCGCCCACTCCATTGTCTTCCCTCTGTTAACCTCATATCGCTTTCAGGGAGTAAACCTGCAACCCCACTGCATGGCCAGATTCCAAGGCAGTGGGAAGTAGGTTTCCAACTATACATACACCTGTTGGCAGATACCAGGATCTGCAGAGAGATTTTGAATCACAGCTCTCCCCTTAATTAAATCTCAAAACTGCAAAAAGGACTGCCCCCAACCTACAGTCCAACTTCAGAATTGAACAAAGCAAGAGGAAATGCATTAAGAAGAACAGGATATTGAACAAACAGAAGTAAAAGCAACCCCTCCAACCCTGAATAACAGAATTGAAGAAGATGGGGAAGTGGAGGGAAGGGAAAAGTAGGGACGAATAATCTGCACAAATGAAGAAAAACCAAAAGAAGAATACAGGACTCACACAGACCCCTGGGAGGTCAGACACTGAGAAAACAGACTTCAGAAGACAAACAATGAAGAGACCCTAGAATGACTGGTCACATACAACAAACCCAGACATCAAGACATTAATAGAGAGAATTTAAAAAATTGAGACGAGACAAGAGGAAAATAGGAAGGAGCTGAAGAGAGAAATAACAGCAGTAAAGAATACTGTGATGGAAATAAATAACAAACTAATAAGCATGGAAAGCAGAATTAGCCAAGCAGAAGAAAGAATCTCAGAGCTTGAAGACCAAAATACAGAACTAACTCAAACTGTCAAAAACACAGAAAAGAAGCTTAAAAAGACAGATCAAAACCTTCAAGAGATGAATGATTACTTCAAGAGACCCAATCTAAGAGTTAATTGGCCTTCCTGAGGCAGAGAGAGATAGAGAGGGAGAGAGAGAGAGAGAGAGAGAGTGAGTCAGAGACCACACTAGAATAAACATTTCATGAGATCATTCAAGAAAACTTCCCTCATCTCATCAGTGATGCAAAAATTCAAACACAAGAGATTCAGAGAACCCCTGCAAGACAACAAATGAGAAGACCAACTCCCAACACATAATAATTTGCCTAAACAAAGTAGGTATAAAAGAAAAATTCCTAAAGGCAGCAAGAGAAAAAGGCCAGACTACCTACCAGGGAAGACCAATTAGAATAGCAGCAGATTTATCTACAGAAACCCTCCAGGCTAGGAGAGCTTGGAGCCCTATCTTCAAAGTTCTAAAAGACAAACAATTTCAACCGGGCATAACCTAACCAGCCAAGCTAAGCTTCATCAGTGAGGGAGAATTGAAATCTTTCCCAGATATCCAATCCCTAAGAACCTACACTGCCACCAGACCACATCTACTGGAACCACTTAAAGTACTAAACACAGAAGAAAAGGAAAAAAGAATAACGTTCTGCACAAGAGTACAGGTAAAAATATAAAAACACACATGAACCAATTTCAAAATCAAAAGAAAGACAACAAACAAACAGGAACAAAAACTCTGTAAGAACCTTATCACAGGGATCAACTCTCGCATTTCAATAATTAGCTTAAATGTGAATGAACTAAATGCACCACTTAAAAGACATAGAATGGCAAAATGAATAAAATATCACCAGGCAACAATTTATTGCCTTCAAGAGACTCACATCACTAGAAAGGACACTCACAGACTGAAAGTAAGAGGATGGAAAACAAACTTTCAGGCGAATGGACAACAAAAGCAAGGAGGGGTCGCTATCTTAATTTCAGACAAAATACCCTTTAAGCTATCAAAAATTAAGAAAGATACAGAAGGCCACTATATAATGATAAAAGGTTCAATCCATCAACAAGAAATATCCATCTTAAACATATATGCACCCAACATAGGGCGCCAATTTTCATAAAGCAGCTTCTATGTAAACTCAAAAAAGATATCAACTCTAACACTGTCATAGCTGGGGACTTCAATACCCCACTCACAACCCTAGACAGATCAGCATGACAAAAAATCAGCAATGAGACCTGGAAACTCAAGGTGACTCTTGACCAAATGGACTTAATTGATACCTACAGAACACTCAATCCAACGACCACAGAATATACATTTTACTCATCACCACATGGAACATACTCTTAAGATGGACCACATACTTAGCCATAAATCAAGCATAAACAAATTTCAAAAGATCAAAATTTTACCATGCACCTTCTCGGACCATCAAAGCCAACAAGGTTGCCCCCAAACCCACAAAGACATGGACACTAAACAGCATGATGCTAAACAACTCCTGGGTCAATGATGAAATGAAAACAGGGATTAAAAGTTACCTGGAAACAAGTGAAAATGAAGAAACATCTTACCAAAATCTCTGGGATGCCATGAAAGCTGTAGTAAGAGGGGAATTTATATCTCTACAAATGCACATGAAGAAAATGGAAGGATCACAAATTAACAGCCTAACAAGCAACCTAAAAAAGCTGGAAAAGCAAGACCACCAAAACCCTCACTTCAGCAGAAGAATTCAGATCGTCAAAATAAAAGCCCAAATCCAGGACATAGAAGACAAAAAGATAGTAAAAAAATCAATGAAGCAAAAAGCTGGTTCGTCGAAAGTATAAACAAGATCAATGGTCCCCAGCTAGACTGACCAAGAAACAGAGAGAAAAAGCCCAGATAAACACAAAAGATGAAATCACATCTGACCCTGAAGAAATACAAAAGGATCATTAGAGACTACTGTGTACACCTGTATGGAAACAAACTTGAAAACCTTAAGGAAATGGAGGACTTTCTGACAACACACAACCTGCCTAGGTTGAAACAAGAAGAAATGAAACCCTAAATAGACCGATACTAATCAAGGAAATTGACTATGTAATAAGAAAACTACCTACAAAAAAAATGCCCTGGACCAGATGGCTTTCCAGCAGAATTCTACAAGACATTTAAGGAGGAGCTGATATACCAATCCTACTGAAGGTATTCCAGGTAATTGAGAAAGATGGAACTCTCCCCAAATCATTTTATGAAGCTAACATTACATTGGTACTGAAGCCAGGTAAAGACCCAACAAAGAAAGAGAACTACAGGCCAATATCTTTGATGAACATAGATGCTAAAATTCTCAACAAGATCCTAGTAAACTGGAGTCAACAACACATCTCAAAAATCATTCATCATGACCAAGTAGGCTTCATCCCTGGGATGCAAGACTGGTTCAACATTCATAAAACCATAAATGTAATTAAATACATCAACAGATGTCAAAACAAAAACTACATGATTATATCATTAGATGCAGAAAAAGCTTTTGATAAAATCCAGCACCCCTTCTTGATGAAAACCCTTGAACATCTAGGCATATGGGAAACATACCTCAAAATAATAAAAGCCATCTGTGAGAAACCCATAGGTAGCATACTCCTAAATAGACAAAAATTGAAACCATTTCCCCTGAGAACTGGAACAAGACAAGGATGCCCACTCTCACTCCTCCTGTTCAATATAGTATTGCAAGTAGTGGCTAGAGCAATCAGAGATAAGAAGGCAATCAAGGGTATCCAAATAGGAAAAGAGGAAATCAAGTTATCTCTCTTTGCAGATGACATGATTGTGTACCTTGAAAACCCAAAAGAATCTGTCAAAACCCTCCTTACACTGATAAAGGGCTTTGGATAAGTCTCAGGGTATAAAATAAATATGCAAAAGACAATCATATTTCTTTACACCAATAATAAACAAACAGAAACCCAAATAAAAACCACAATTCCATTCACAATAGCCACCAAAAAAATGAAATATCTTGGCATCTTCCTAACCATAACCAGAGACGTGAAAGACCTTTACAATGAAAACTACAAAACACTGCTCAAAGAAATCAAAGATGACACAAACAAGTGGAAAAATATCCCATGCTCATGGATTGGAATAGTCAACATTGTGAAGATGTCCATGCTACCTAAGGCAATCTACAGATTTAATGCAATACCCATCAAATTACCAGCAACATTCTTCTCAGACCTAGAAAAAACAATGTAGGAATTCATATGGAAACACAAACGACCAAGAATAGCCAGAACAATCCTCAGCAAAAAAAAAAAAGTAGGAGGTATCACATTACTGGACTTCAAACTTTACTATAAAGCTACAATAATCAAAACAGCTTGGTATTGGTACAGGAACAGACATATAGACCAATGGAATGGAATTGAGATTCCAGAAGCAAAACCTCAATTTCTCAACCAACTCATCTTTGACAAAGCCTCCACCACTTACCACTGGGGAGAGGAGAACATATTCAATAAATGGTGCTGGGAAAACAGGCTAACCACATGCAGAAGACTCAAACAAGATCCCTATCTATCCCCATACACAAAAATTAACTCTAAATGGATCAGAGACCTAAATGTAAAACCTCAAAACATAAGAACCTTAGAAAATGCAGGACACACCCTTATGGAAATTGGAACTGGCATCCAATTTCGGAGCAATATCCGAAACGCACGAGCCATAAGAGATAAGATAGACAAGTGGGACCTCATTAAACTGACAGGCTTCTGCAAAGCCAAAGAAACCATCCTGAGAGCAGGGAGACAGCCCACAGACTAGGAAAAAGTATTTGCCAACTCCAGGTCTGACAAAGGCCTAACATCTTAGATCTACAAGGAACTCAAACATGCTGAAAAGAAAAAAACAAACAACCCCATTATAAAGTAGGCAAAAGATATGAACAGACACTTCTCAAAGGAAGACATCCAAGCGGCCAACAGACACATGAAGAAATGTTCAACCTCACTAATCATCAAGGAGATGCAAATCAAAACTACATTGAGATGCCACTTAACTCTAGTCAGAATGGTAATTATCAATAACTCAAAAAATAACAGTTGCTGGAGAGGATGTGGTGAAAAGGGAACACTTCTACACTGTTGGTGGGAGTGTAAACTAGTGCAACCTCTGTGATAAGCAGTGTGACGATCCCTAAAAGCTCTAAATATTAACCTCCCATATGATTCTGCAATCCCCCTACTGGGAATATATCCTGAAGAACTCAAATCACTCTATAAAAAAGATACCTGCACACGTATATTTATTGCAGCATTGTTCACAATAGCAAGAACCTGGAACCAACCATGCTGTCCATCAAAAGAGGACTGGATTAAAAAAATGTGGTACATATACAGGATGGAATACTACGCAGCCATAAAAAAGAACAAAATTATGAATTTTGCAGCAACCTGGATGGAAGTAGAGTCTATAATACTGAGTGATCTCTCACAGAAACAAAGATCTGAGTATTACATGTTCTCACTCATATAGTGAACCTTGAACATCTATCATAATACTATAACAAAAGGACTGATAGTGGTGGGAAACTATGGGGGGCGGGCAGGGAGACACACCTTATCAACAAGGGTGCCTGAATGATACATATTTGTAAACCTAACCCTTTACTGTGTCCCACAATTTTAAAATAAAATTTTTTTTTTAAAAAAGGTAAGTATTTCACCTCATTATTATTTTACCAGTGTTGTACAGAGTCTGCCCACAAAGCCCATGGTTTTAAACCAGTTTAACTGTGCTATTTCTCATTCTGGGATCCACAGCATAAAGGAATCATGAAATAGAATGAAAAGCAGAGGATGGAGCATGAGGGTTAAGCACACAGTTTCTAAAGTCTCATGGCCTGGCTTTGAACCCCAGCTCTCCCACTTACTCGCCGGGTGACCCTGGGCAAGACACCTAACTTCCATCCATAAAGTGGCAGTCATAAAGTAATACTTCACAGGGCGCCATGAGAATTTCCTGAGTAAAATATCTTAGAAAACTGGAGCCAAGCCTGGCACATAGTAAACACTAGGTAAATGTTTATTGTTTTGCTGTTACCGTTATTGTTTATCATTATCACTGCTGCCACTTTTTGACTCCAAAGTAAATATATGGTCTTTGATGTCAACCCCTTAAATGTGGCATACCATTAATCAGGTTTATTGATTTTCATTCATCAATATCGATTTTATGCCTTTTGACAGATGTAACCTAATAACAACAAAGATAAAATAACTGCTTAAACTCTAACTCCAGCTGACTTCGGAAAAGACATCTAAGAGTTAACTGCACATTGGAACTAACCAGGGTGCTTTGAAAAAGTGTCTGGGACCCATCCTAACTATAACACTTACATCTCTGGGGAAATTGTCAAAAGCTCTTCCGGTGATTCTGATACAGTTGGTCCACAGATGAACATTTGAGAACCACTGCACTACACATTTCTATCAGAGAGATGGAAATACTCATCTCTTCTCTAAACATGATCCTAAGGTCACGTTCTATCAAAAGGCTACAAATATAAATCTCTATGCTCTGGGACCCTTGTGAAAGTGAAATCATTACATTCTCAATATTTATTACTCCCTAATGGATAGGAAATTTCTGGGCCTTGGTATAACAACAATTACCTATTAGATGCCAGTGAAGCAGTGTGTACAAAGATCTTTTTAAAATTTCTCAAGTAAATAGTCCTGAATTTTGTTAAATCTACATGTTATTAAAAAGTAAAATATCCTAATACAGAAACAGTCACTTAAAATAAAGGGACATTCTTTTATAATTTCAAGTGTGCTGAGAAGAACACCACTTTTTGGCTCAGAAATACCTGTAGTGGTTGTAAAGTCTTTTTGCTCTGGAATATTGCTGTATTTTCTTTCTTCAGGTTTAAGCCAATTAATGAACACATGCTACTCATCTAACCTAGGCTAGACGATGGCACTGCATAAAAGTTAGAGACTGCACAGAACATAACAGAACTTGCTGGTACACAGCAGAAGTCAGCAATTTACTTCTGAGTAAGCAGAAATCTTGAATATATTATAACATACATCATTCCCTCAAACTGTTACTGATTAATTTAAAGGCTAAATCAAAGTTCTAGTTTCAATATTAAGCATAATGATTTAGGACCTATAAAACTAATGAATTAACTGGGATCGGTGGCTCAGCCTGTAATCCCGCAATTTGGGAGGCCGAGGTGAGTGGATTGCCTGAGCCCGCAGGTTCGAGACCCGCCTGGGCAAATTGGCAAGACTTCATCTCTACAATAAATCAAAAAAATTAGCCAGGTGTGGTAGCGCGCACCTGTAGTTCCAGCTACTTGGAAGGCTGAGGTGGAAGAATTGCCAGAGCCCAGCAGGTCGAGGCTGCAGTGGCCGGGAGCAGCCGCTGCACTCCAGTCTGGGTGACAGAGTGAGACTCCAACTCAAAAAAACAAAACACAACAAACAAACAAAAAACTAATGAATCAACTGAAAGACAATCCAACTTTTCCATATTAAACTAAGCAAGATTGTGGTATCTTATGCTCATTAAATTTACACCATTTGAGACAAAATTAAGAGTCTTGCATATGACACTTAATTTATTCAAAATAATATAAAAACAACATGAGAAAAATGGGACCTTTAGAGTATCTGGCTCATCTGAGTGTTTGCAAAAAACAAACATTCACAGGCACCTCAAATAGAAGCTTTGTCATTAATACACCTCTGGTCTGTGACTGTTATTATTTCTATGGACTGAAATGGACCCTAATAGTTTGAAGGTCTTGGTATATCCTTGTGCTACTTGGGAGTTATTTATGTACCAAGAAGATGTAATTTATTGTCTTTTTTTTTTTTTTAACACAGAGTCCTGGTTTCAGGTGACACTCAAGGTAGGTCAAAATTATTTAGTAACATACCTTTTAACTAAGCAGCTCTCATGAGCTTTCTCTGTTCAGTGCCCTCTAAACCTTTTCAAACAATGCCTTGAGCCAGCTTCCCTATCCAAACTTAATTGCCCTTTATCCTACTTAGGCAAGACCCAATGGACTATAATCTGATTGTTATTTTGTCAAATTATGATACTAATGGTAGATACATAATTAATGAATTATACCTTCTAGAACACATACTCACTTTCAGAAACCCCAGAAAAACTAGAGAGGTAAGTAAAGTGGAAATTTCAGAGAAGGTTGAGAAAACACTGATTTTTCTAGATGCCATCAAGACGTATGTTTGTTGCAGTTCTATTCACAATAGCAAAAACATGGAACCAACTGTGTTGCCCATCAAAACTGGACTGGATTAAAAATGTGGTACATATACACAATGGAATATTATGCAGCCATAAAGGACAAATACATGGACTTGGCAGCAACTTGAATGGATTTGGAGTTGATCATACTCAGTGATTTATCACAGAAACAAACAACAGAGTTCCATATGTTCTCACTCATAAACGGACCTTGAACAATTATAATGCTATAAGAAAGGGATTGGCAGTAGTGGGAAACTGTCAGGGGAGGGGTAGGGGTGGGATTGGCAGTTGAGGGGAACTTCTAGGGGAGGGAGGGGCATACCTCATCAACAAGAGTACCTGCATGATCGATGTTTAGATACCTAACCCTGAAACGTACCCCACATCTTTATAATAAAATTTTTTAAAAAGGACTTATGAGTAGCTTCCCTCTCCTTTTTCAAGGCTGGCCTGACCCGAAGATTCCCCCAAAACCATCTGTAGGAAACTGAACGATGCTCTTCGCTGCCCCGCCTCCCCCCCCCCACAGAAGATGTCACATCTTAAACCTCTGATCTTGAATGGCAGTGGCGAATTAGGACTGCCTATGGGATTAAGGTTGCTAAGAAGTCAGCCTTAAAGAGATAATCATGGATTAACTGGGTGGGTTCACTGTAACGACATGGTCCCCAAGTGAAGAAGAGGAAGACAGAAGAGTCAGAACCCCAGAGACGGCATCATGAAAAAGACTCAACCAGCAATTGCTGGCTTTGGAGACGGAAGGTAGACATGAGCCAAGGAACAGATGGACTCTAGAAGGTAGAAGAGAGAAGAAAACAGATTCTCTCCTGAAGCCTCCAGAAAGGGCTACAGTCCTAACAACACCTTCATTCTAGCCCAGGTCTCAGATTTTTGACCCCCAGAAGTATAATAAATCTACGTCTTCAGCAGCTAAATTTCTGGTAATTGGTTAAAGCAGCAGCAGGAAATGAACACACCATCAATGCACACCGAGAGGGCTAGTGCCTTTGCTTCCCTGAAGTGCATGCCTGGCATCTATCTCACTGGATTATGCTGCAGCTTTATAGCAGCCACCTCGTTTGTATTTGCTAGTGAGTAGACAACCTCTACAGATTATCAACTGTGACTGAAGATAAGAAGGAAAAAAATCCTACAACTAGAAACAATCTAATGTGCAATGTAAAAATATCTTTAAATTTTAATCAGACAGAAAAGGATAAATAGTAAAGAGAAGTCATTAACAGATGTAACCTCATTCCAATCATTATTCAAAAATGGGGGAAGGATAATTTATTCAAAAACGGGGGAAGGATAATTTACAAATATGAGTTAAGAAAACACTGATAAACGTTAATGTATGTGAATGGTTCATTGTAACCTAGTAACTTACATCATTCCAAATCTCTCTGTCAACACCCCAATACACACTGAAGCACAACACTTGCCACTGGTTTTATCCTGAATTTAGGGGAGACACCTATTTTCAGAAAATTGCATATTCTACCTGAAAAAGCCAGAGTAGAATATATATATATATATATTAGGGGAGAGAGAGAGAGAGAGATCCTTAAAAATAAGTTATTCCAGGCATTAATCCAGAGTTGCTTTTTTATTCCTTCTGAGTAAACATATAACAAATGCCCCTGAAAAGCAGTTTAGCAAAAGCATTGACAGATTCTTAGCTAGGGGCAGGAGGGTCAAAGCAAGAGAAAGCCTTACTATGAGTTTTTCAACACTTTCTTACAAAGCACAAAATATCTTACTTTTTTTATCTGTTAAGATACTAAAAATATACCATTCCATATTCTAACCCAGTATACAACATTCTCTGATGGAAAAATGATTTTGATTGTTTTGCTCCAAGAGGAAATTTGGTGCCCTCTGGTGTTGGAAATCAAGAAGATCCATTTCATCTTCATAAACTATAGAAGGTTCCTCAAAGCACAGAATTTACGAACTAAATAGCATATTACAGTGTAGCACAGATATGTAATTATTTTTTAGTGGAAAGTTTTGATCCTGTATCATCAAATATTCAATTTTTTATTCTTATGGAAAATTAGAAAAGCTTTATTTAAAAATTGAGCCTCTTTAGGTAAAAGAATACTTGTCTATATGATCTGTTGAAGATTTTCTCTCTGGCTTTAAAAGGAGGACAAAGGTTGTGCAGATTTTGCAGCAAAGTAATAAATAAAAAGGGCATGACATTATTAGGGTAATATGATTTACAGTCAACTCTTCAATGTTTTACAATATATTGGAAACATATAAAGTGGAAAAGAACAGAAGACAGTATCTATAATAACACTAGCCAGCTTAAGAAATAAAACATAGCCAATAGAGTTAGAGCCCTCTATATAGAACCCGAGATCACATTTTCTTCCCCTTCATAGGAAACCATTCTCTTAAATTTGATATTGAAATTTTTAATTTTTAAATATTTTTTCTGTTTTCTATACTTTCTCTAACACTGTTTTTATTGCTTCTAAAATTAAAATTAACTTTAAATATTACATTGTAAAAGAAACCCCAGGGGATAATTATAGTTGATACGCCAAGTCAAGGAGAGAATTCCAGGCACCTCCCCAGTGTGGGGGCACATGGAAGCTGATACTGTAAGATCTCCATGTGTGAGAAGAATAGGCGAGCATCTCAGCATGGGACATATTTTAAGGAGATTTGACTAGGACAAGGCTGCATGCAGTCTCTGGCTACCTTGCTTTCTTGTCCTTCCACCTTCTCTGCATATGAGGATGTGGCAAGAAGGCCTTCATCAGACTAAATGCTGGTGTCTCGGTCTCCTCACAGAAATGTGAGAAAATAAATTTTTGGTCTTTATAAATTACCCAGTCTCAGATATTCTGTTACTAATAGCACAAATAGACAAAGACTAAGTTTTGTGTAAGGTCAGCTTGTTTGGGAAAGTGAAAAATCAGAATCATCAGTGAGCTAGCCCCAGAGTAACACATTCAGAAAACTAGAACTTTCCGTGTAGGTCTGAGCTCAGTGCTAGCTGTGTTTGATGATTAGAACCACCGTCACTTGCTGGCAGTACCTCCTGCTTTATCAGGACCTTCATCTCATTAGTGAGAAAAAAAGCCCTCACAGCCTAGTCACTTTTCAAAGGCCCCATCACTGAACACAATCACATTAGCAAGACCTGAATTTTGGAATGGTCATGTTCAAACCACCACACTTGGAAAAGATAGCATGCATCTTTGCTGTTCTACCTCCCTATTGCCTGAGGAGGTCAGTGTTCCTCACCAGCTGTCCAAAGTCTGCTCTCCTCAGATCTTCCCTGTGTTCTGGTGCCCTAATAGTTCATGTGAATCAGGTAACACTAGTAAAACACACCTCCCACAGTACCTAGCATACAGTAAATCTCATTAAATGTTAACTGCTGCTGTCATCCCTCTCAGCACCACAACTTCTTCCTTCCATTTCCTCCTTCCCCCTTGCTCCTAATCAAAACTCTCATTCTTTCAATACCAAATTGAGAAACTAAATATTACTTGGACATAAATATTTATACCATCTTTTACTAACTACAATAGGTGTTCTTTATCAAATTCCTTCTCTGCCTGACTACCACTGAGGTCAGTTACCTTTCCCTTCATAACAACTATCAGAATTAATTCTCTTTGTTCTTGTTAACAAATCCTTTGCCAAAGACGCTATCAACCCCAGTCTAAATCTCTCTTAATTCCTTTAGTTAACCTCTCTTTTTTTCAATACTTTTCAACCCTGAATACACACAAAAATCACTTGAGCATTAAATATATATTATTATATATAGTGCCTAGCCTAGACCAACTGAAGTATAATCCGAAAGAGCTGAGAGACTAGGATATTTTAAAGCTCCTGATGGTATTTGCAACCCAAGTTAAGATCCACTGTTTGCCTTTACCCTTAAATAATTTATCATGCCGGAAGCACCAGATACATCACTTATTTGTTCAATTCAGCCACTAAGCAACTATTTACTGAGCTCCTACTGTGGGATGGGCCCGGGTGCTACTCAGTATTCACCAGCAGCTATACAGGATCCTCAGAATCAAACATAAATTTCTGACCACTGTGTCACAGTTCATCTCCCCCAGTCATCAATTTTCCCATTTCTACACAATCTTCCCACCCTCTTCCAGTCAAGTTTCCTCCTTTGTGACTGCTTTATAATTTTCAGTTGCATCTCAATGTCTTAACCAAAGTCATCTCATATTAAGTAAACCGTTAGCCAAAATTGTCTGTGATGTGGCATTTATGCAAATAACCAAGAGAATGATCACTGCAATTCATATGTGTCTTTTTCATCTACTCAAAGTTCTCTAAGGGGAGAGACACTATTTCATTCATTGTTGTATTCTCAATACTAAGCACAATTTCTGGAAAAGAGTAAACTACCAAATTATCATTAGTTTGATGTGGGAATCAAAGTGAGGTCCAAACTTTACCTGTACAATGACCATTTGTATACCTAACCCTGAATTGTACCCCACATTTTAAAAATAAAAATAAAAAAGAATAAAGATACAAGGTGGATTAAGATGCAAATAGAGGTAGCTAGAGTGTTTCTTCTATTGAGTCAACCAAGGTAGTTTCCTTGGCACCCAGAGAGGAGTGGGACTGGCAGTGGGTCCCACACCGCATGAAAGAGGTTATAATTGCCACAGAGTGTAAACAGGAGAAATATCAGTCAACCTGGGTTGGAACTGGCCAGACTCTTGGCTGGATCATGAAACAGAGAGCAGACTCTGGACACAGTGCAGAAGGTGAGTGAGGGGAATTCAGGAATTTTGGGTTCCTGCTGTGGACTTGGAGGCCCCGTGAGACTTTCAGAACTCTCGTTCCTCAAGGGAAGTTGCCTTACCCACAGTTGTGCTCTTTTAAACCCCACACAGAGTGGTGCAGGAAAAAGAAACAAAGCCCTTAGGAGTCCCAGAAGCCACCAGAGACTCAACCCTTGCTGGTGGATGCTTTCCAGCTGGCCTGGGAAGTGAAAAGCTCCAAGGGCAAACCCTGTGGCAGCAGACAGCTGCTGGCTAGAGCAGGTTATGGTGAGAACACCTGAGGCACTGAGGCAGGCTGCATTTTGACTTTTGGAATACAGACTGCCTGAGACTAAGGTGGGGGAACCAGGTGGGATTTGTTGCCATAGCAACTTCTCACTCCCAAGGTAAACTCCTCTGTACAGTCTGAACAACAGCATTAACCCAGTGGCCAAGGACTCCCTCCTAAACCCCACTGGGGTAGGCAAGAGTACACACTGGGTGAGAAGCTTGAGCTCTTTCCCCCTGCACTCTCCTGGAAGGCTCAAAACAGACAGAGATTGGGTAATTTTCAAAGCCCACCCACCAGCTAGGTTGGCTGGGCACTTCCATGGAGCAACATGGCCAAGTAGAAAGCCCTCAGCCACCATCACAGCTCTCACTCACATGTGCTACCTCTTGGCTAGAAGTCAGCAGTACAGCCCATCACACCTGATAAAATACTTCAGTTTTGGGGAAGGTATGATCCCAGACCCCAGCTAACACCACTGTCCAAGCCACCCCAACTATTCAAGAAGCCTTGAGCATGTGCAAGTACCCCAGCACAGGACTGCCACAGCAGGCAATTGAGAAACTTACCCCACCAAGGCTATATAGCCAAGGGAAACCTGCAGTGCCTATGCCAGCCCCCTGTCAACCTCAAATAAGAAGAAATAGTCTGCCCAAATGAGAAGGAATCAGAAACATGATTCTAACAGTATAAAAAGCAGAGTTCTTCAATAACCACAAAGACCACAGTCTTCAGCAATAGACCCTATAAAAAAGAAATTTTGAAATTTCAGAGATAGAATTCAAAAGTATGATTATAGAATTGCTCAGTAAGATTCAAGAAAAAGTTGAAAACCAACATAAAAAATAAACTATTCAGGACATGAATAAAAAATTATCCAAAGAAATAGATAACATAAAAAAAGCTGAAATTTTGAAAATGGAAGAATCATTCATAGATGTACAAAATGCAGTGGAAATTTTTAACAGTAAATTAGAACAAGTGGAAGAGAGGATCTCAGAACTTGCAGGCAAGGCTTTCTAATTAATCCAGCCAGATAACAATAAAGAAAAAGAATCAAGAAAATAGAATAAGGTCTCCAAGAAATGTGGGATTATGTAAAGCATCCAAGCGTAAGAATCATAGGTGCTCCAAAGGAAGAAGAGAAAACAACAGGTTTGGAAACTTATTTGAAGGAATAATGGAGGAAAACTTCTATGGCCTTATCAGAGACATAAACATTCAGATACAAGAAGCCCAAAGAAGCCCCAGAAGATTCATTGTAAAAAAGTAGACCTCAAGGTATACAATCATCAGGTTATGCAAAGTTAATGTGAAGGAAGGAATTTTAAGAGCAGTGAGACAAAAGGATCAAATAATTTACAAAGGTAAACTTATGAGACTAACAGTATACTTCTCAGAAAAATCCCTACAAGCCAGAAGGGATTGGGGACCTATCTTGAATCTCCTCAAACAGAGTTACAGTCAGTCAAGAATCTTGTAGCCCACAAAACTAAATAAATAAAGGAGAAAAGAAATTTTTCTCAGACAAGCAAACATTGAGCAAATTTATCATTAGTAGACCAGCTCTACAATAAATACTCAAATGAATTCTAAATACTGAAACAAAGGGCCAAAATACACCAGTACAAAAACATTGGTAATCATAAAGCTCACAGGGTTTACAGAACACCAATACAAAAGATATAGACTGGCAGAATGGATAAACACACACACACACACAATCCAAATACTTGCTGCCTTCAATAGACTCACTTAATACACAAAGACCTTTATAGAATCAAGATAAAGGGATGAGAAAAACTATTCCATACAAATGGAATCCAAAAATGAGCTTGAGTAGCCATTCTCATATGAGATAAAACAAAACTTTAAATTGAGGACAGAAAAAAAAGACAGAGATGGTTATTATATAATGATAAAGGGATCAATCCAACAAGAAGACAAAACAATTTTAAATATATATGTAACTAACACCAGAGCCCCCAGCTTTATATAACAAATTATACTAGACCTAAAAAAAAGAAGAGATAGACAGCAATACAGTAACAGTGGGACTAATACTTCACTGACAGAAATAGATCATGAAGGCAAAAAGTCAACAGTGAAAAATACTGTAGTTAAACTAGACCCTAGAGCAAATAAAACTAACAGAAATCTACAGAACATTCCACTCCAAAACTAGATAATATACACTTTTTTCAACAGCACATGGAACATTCTCTAAGACAGACCACATAATAAGCCACAAATGAAATCTCTATAAATTCAAAAAAATTCAAATCCTATAAAACACCTTCTCAGACCACAGTGGGGGGAGGGGACAAACAATTAACTCCAAAAAGAACTCACAAAACCAAACAAAAACATGGAAGTTAAATAATCTACTTCTCAATGATCCTTGGGTCAACATAAAATCAAGATGGAAATTTAAAAATTCCTCAAAATGAATGATAAGAATGAAACAAGTTATCTAAACGGCTGGAACACCACCAAAACTGTGCTCAGAGGAAAACTTAAAGCACTTCAGGCCTATATTAATAAGACTGAAAGACTACACATAGACAACCTAAAGTCATATGTCAAGGAAGTAGACAACATGAACAAACCAAACCCAAAGCTAGCAGAAGAAAAGAAATAACAAAGATCAGAACCAAAGTAAATGAAATTGAAATTTAAAAAAATACAAAGGTTCAATGAAACAAAAAGTTAGCTCTTTGAAAAGACATCAAAATTGATAGACCACTAGCTAGATTAATTGAGAAATGAGAGAAGATTCAGATTAGCTCCATCCAAATGAAAATGGAGACATTATAACAGATACACTAGAAATACAAAAAATAATCCGAATAATAATAAACACCTCTACACACACAAAAAAACTAGACAATCTAGAGGAAATGAATAAACTCTTGGAAACTAAATCCTCTCAACTTCGAATTAGGAAGAAATAGAAATCCTGAACAGACCAATAATGAGTAGCATGATTAAAACAGTATTAAAAGTCTCCCAACAACAACAAAAGAAGTCCAAGACCTGATGGACTCACAGCCAAATTTGACCACATTTTCAGAGGAACAGGTACAATTTTACTGAAGCTACTTTATAAGAATGAAGAGCAGGGAATTATCCCTAACTCATTCTACAAAGCCAGTATCATCCTGATACCAAGCCAAGAAAAGACACATACACAAAAGAAAACTACAGACCAATATCTCTGACGGACATAGATGCTAAAAAGTCAACAAAGTATTAACAAACTGAATTCAACAGCACATTTTAAAAAATCCACCACAATAAAGTAGGTTTTATTCCAGGGATTCAAGGGTGGTTCAATATATGCAAATCAATAAACATGATGCATCACGTTAGGAGAATTAAAAACAAAAATCATATGATTATTTCATTACATGCAGAAAAAGCAAAAGCAATGAATAAAATATAGCATTCTTTCATGATTAAAAACCCTCAGCAAAATAGGCATAGAGGGAGTATTCCTCAAAATAATAAATCCATATATAACAAACCCATAGCCAATGTCATCCTGGATGGAGAAAAATTGAACACATTGTCTCTCAGAACTGGAAGAAGGCCAGGATGACCACTTGTACCACTCCTATTTAACATAGTATTGGAAGTCCTAGCCAGTACAATAAGGCAAGAAAAAGAGATAAAAAGTATCCAGACTGGAAAAGAAGAAATCAACCTCTGTATGCTGATGACATGATCTTATACCTAGAGAATCCTAGAGACTCTCCCAAAAGACTCCTGGACTGATAAATGGATTCAATAAATTTTCTTAATACACACAAATCAGTAGCACTGCTATATAACAACAGTGACCAAGCTGAGAATCAAATAACTCAGTTTCATTTACAACAGCAGTTAAGAAGCTAAAATATCTGGGAATATATTTAACTAAGGAGGTGAAAGATCTCTGCAAGGAAAACTGCAAAACACTGATGAAAGAAATCACAGAGGACACAAATAAATGGAGAGACATTCTATACATGAATTGGAAGAATCAACATTGTTAAAGTGATATTACCCAGAGTAATCTACAGATACAATGCTATCTCTATCAAACTACCAACATTGTTTTTCAAAGAATTAGAAAAAAAATAAGGAGTCAGAATAGCCAAAGCAATTCTAAACGAAAAGAACAAAGTTGTAAGCATCAAATGACCTGACTTCAAATTATACTACAAGGTTGTAGTTACGAAAACAACATGGTACTGGTACAAGAGCAGACACATGGACCAATGGAATAGAATAGCGAATTTAGAAATAAATCAAAATATCTACAACCAACTGATATTTGACAAAGCAGCTAAAAATATACAATGGGGAAAAGACACCCTGTTAAATAAATGGTGCTGGGAAAACTGGATAGCTGCATGCAGCAAAATGAAACTTGATTCCTATCTCTCCCCATATCTAAAAATTAACTCAAGATGGATTAAAGACTTAAACGTCAGGCCTGTAACCATAAAAATCTTAGAAGGAAACTTAGGAGAAACTCTTCTGGATGTTAGTCTAGGCAAATAATTTAAGGCTAAAACCCCAAAAGCAAATGCAACAAAAATAAAAATAAATAAGTGGGTCTTAATTAACCTAAAAAGTTTCTGCACAGCAAAAAAATAATCAACAGAGCAAACAGGCAACCTACAGAATGGGAGAACATATTCACAAACTATACATCTGACAAAGGACTAATATTCAGAACCTACAAATAAAGAAATCAGTGAGAAAAAACAAATAACCCCATTAAAAAGTGGGCAAATGACACGAACAGACATCTCTCAAAAGACGACATACAAATAGCCAACAAACATATGAAAAAAAATGCTCAACGGCACTCATCATCAGGGAAATGAAAATTAAAACCACAATGAGAAACCACCTCACACCAGCCAGAATGGTCATTATTAAGAAACTAAAAAACAATAAATGCTGGTGCAGATGCAGTGAAAAGGGAACACTTATACACTGTTGGTGGAAGTGTAAACTAAAATAACCTCTATGGAAATCAGTATGGAGATTTCTCAAAGAACTAAAAATAGATCTACCATCTGGGTGAGCAATCCCACAACTAGGTATGCACCCAAAGGAACAGAGGATGTTGTATAAAAAAGACAACTATACTCATAAGGTCATCACTACACAATTCACAGTTGTAAAGATGTAGAATCAACCTAAATGCCCATCAACTGATCAGAAGATAATGAAAATGTGGTATATATACACTATGGAATACTATTTAGCCATCAAAAAATAAAATAATATCTTTTGCAGCAACTTGGATGGAATTACAGAACATCACCTTAAGTAATGTTATACAGGAACTGAAAGCCAAACATGGCATGTTCTTATAAGTGAGAGCTAAACTAAGGACGTGCAAAGACAGAGAGAATGGTATAATGGACACTGGAGACTGGGGGGTGAGGGGTGGAGGGACAAAAAAAATCACATAACTGGTAAAATGTGCACAGGTGGAAGAGCTAGGTTCACTTCAAGCCCAGACGTCTTTGCCACTATACAATGCGATAAAATGTAACCCAAAACTATTTGTACCCCTTAAAGCTACTGAAATAAAACAAAATTAACATTAAAAAGAAAATTACCATAATCAGAGTAAAGATATATGATAGTAAAATATTTTCTGCAACATCAAAGAAAGATATGTGGGGAAAATACCTTCTTACTTGAAAGGCTGTAGAATAATGGTTAAGAGCACAAACTTTGGGACCAAGCTCTATTATCACATACTAGGTCTGTAGGCCTAGGGAATTTATTTAACCTCTCTGTGCCTTAGTTTCTCTATCTATAAAATAGGAATAATAATAGATTCCTATAATATTATAATAAAACATTAAAATATAATATTCCTATTATAATATTGTGTCAGAATTAAATCAAACAAAACACGCAGAAAAGTATCTGGCACATAGGAAGATGAAGGAGGCAGAATAATGACTCCCCAAATATGTTCACGTCCTTATCCTAGAACCTGGGAATATGTTACCTGCCTAGCAAATTGGACTTTGCACCTGTAACTAAGTTTGAGATGGGAAAATCACTCTAGATTATTAAGTGGACCCACTATAACCACAAGGTCCCTTAAAAGGGTTAGAAAGAAAATGTGATGGAAGAAAACAGGGTCTGGAGTAATGTCACTGCTGGAAGGGTGCAACAAGCAACAAGGGTGCAACAAGCAGGACAAACTCTAGAAGCTGGAAAAAGAAAGGAATAGAGTCTATCCTAGAGCCTACCTAGAAGAAATGCAGGCCTGTCAACACTTTTGTTTAGCTCACAAGGCCCATTTTCTGACTTGTAACCTCCAAAACTATTAAGATACAACTGTCATTTTAAGCTACAATGTTTATGGTAAATTGTTACATAGCAATAGAAAATTAATATAAGGGATATATAAGTGTGAAAATTGTTTTTGGCTCTGTATTACATTCAACAGTGATAAGTCATATTGATAGTATATATTCTTGTGATGGGATGAGAATGGCATTTTATCTCTTTGGTCTTCCAAAAATCCAAGTGCAGAGAAGAGTTTATACAGCAAGCTTGTCTGCATTTAAAAAACTTGCTGTTAACTGACATCTGGGAACTTGAATTTTGGGAGGGCTTTCACCATCCTAATTGATAAGAGTGGCTCACACTAAACTGTAAAATGGTGGTTCATGCTGAACACTTGCTTTCCTTCTGGAGTCTGGAATTTTGGTACCTGCCAAAGAGATGGTACCTATGTGACCAGTCCCCAGTAGAAACCCTAGGCACTGAGTCTATAATAAGCTTTCCTGGTACACAGCATTTCACACTTGTTGTCAGAACTTCCTGCTGGGGGAAGTTAGCACATTCTTTAACTCCATGGGGAGAGGACTCTTGGAAGCCCATGCCTGGTTTCCTCCAGATTTTACCTCATGTGCCTTTTCCCTTTGCTGGTGTTGGTTTGTACCCATTTGCTGCATTAAATAGAGCTGGAAGTATGACATATTCTGAGTTCTGTGAATCTTCTTAGTGAGGGGTCCCCAACCTCTGGACCACAGACTAGTACTGGTCTGTGACCTGTTAGGAACAGGGTCGCACAGCAGGAGGTACGCGAGAGAAGCTTCATCTGTATGTACAGCTGCTCTCATCACTCTCTCACATTACCACCTCTTGTCAGATTAGCAGTGGCATTAGATTCTCATAGGAGTGTGAATCCTATTGTGAACTGAGCATGTGAGGGATCTAGGTTGCCGGCTCCTCATGGGAATATAATGCCTGATGATCTGAGGTGGAGCTGAGGCGGTGACGCTAGCACTGGGGAGTGGCTACAAAACATTAACATTAGCAGTGAGGTTTGACTACAGAAACTGTAATAAATCAATTGCTTGCAGACTCATATCAAAACCCTATTAGTGAGTGACAAGTGAGTTGATGTACTTCAATTATACAGCAGCATCTGGTGGCAGGCTTTAAGTAAAAATCTGACACTTATTTTATTTACCACTTCCACCCATGCCTCTTTTTTGTTATGGTTAGCTGCATAATTATTTCATATTTATTATAATGTAATAATAGAAATAAGGTATATAATAAATGTCTGTTTTTGAAGGTTTTTTTGTTGTTGTTTTTTTTTACAATAAATGTTATGGGCTTGAATCATTCCAAAACCATCTCCCCGCTGGTCTATGGAAAAATTGTCTTCCACGAAACTGGTCCCTGATGCCAGAAAGGTTGGGGACTGTTGTTCTTAGTGAGTCACTGAATGTGCACATAGTTTTGGGAGCCCATAATCCCAGTCTAATCATGTCATGTATTCATTACCGAAGGTTTTCATTGCAATAAACCAATGATTTTCTGCTTGAGGAAGAAAATAGTGAATGGGAAATAATTCTTCAGTATTCAGATAACTGTTATAATTGGAAAGCACAGACATTGGATAACTGTTATAATTGGAAAGCACAGACACCAAACATATATATAAACTGTGATGTATATAAGATTTGAAGAGGATGAATCAAGTGATGAAATATTAAATGGACTTCTTTAAAAACAAAAATTTCAAAATGATCCTCATGTGCAAATCCATGAACATGAAACTTAGTGCCTTTATAGATGATATATCTTTTCTAGATAAACCTGAATAAGCAGGTCTTTAATATAATGTATTCTCTATTCTCCCCATCCCTAAATTACATCCTTTAAATAATAACACAAGTACATTAATTCATTTAGCTCTCTGAAAATAATGTAATATAATTATTGTAGATGAGTCAGTGATTTATTAAAAACCATGATATATGGCCAGCTATTTTAAAATTTAATGCACAATCCTCCACAGAAACATTAGGCTAACTCCCTCTTTTCACATTAGCTTCTTTGGCCTTAACGAGACATTTTATTTTATTCATATTAAATAGGCCTATAGTTAAAAATGCAAACACATTCAACTGAAATGCCATTTAAATAAAATTATGTAGAAATATTATGCAACTATATTAGTAATAGCTTTATTTTCTCTCAACCTAGAGAATAAAATATTTGCCCCAAAATTAAATTTTTGATTAACTTCCTCAAAATTCTGACATTTTAGCCTTTCCATGATTATACCAACAACTTAGACAAACTAGGTAGATAAAATGAAGTCTTGACAGAAATTAGAAAAAGTGTGATCTGAACTAAAATACCACAAAATATAGAAGATATGGCTAATACAGTGATTAAAGGAAAATTTACAGTATTAAATGCTTGGGTGAGAAGAAAAATCCCCAATAAATAATAGTTATATCATTAAAAAATTTAGAAAACAGTAAAAAAAGAATTTAAAGCAAAGGAAGTAAATAATATATAGCAGAAATCAATGACTTTGAAAACAACAGAGAAAAACGATTGCAACCTAAAGCTGTTTCCTTGAAATATTAGTAACATTGACAACCAACATATTTTATAAGGCTCTGGTACCAAAACCAGATAAAAACAGTATAAAAATTTCAGGCCAGGATCCCTTATGAACAGATGCAATAAAGATCCTCAAAAACTAATATTAGCAAGTAGTATCCAGCAATACATAGAGAGAATAATACAACATAACAAAGTGGGGTTTATTGTAGAGTGCAAGACTAGCTCAATATTTGATAGTCAATTAATGTTATCATCAAAAAAAATGATCCTATCAACTGATACACAAAAAGCATTTGACAAAATTCAGTATCCATTCATGATAATACTATCAGCAAACTAGGAATAGAAGAAAATGTCCTCAACCTGATAAAAAACATCTACAAAGACCCTTCAACTAACATCATACTTACTCATGAAAGACTGAATGCTTTACAAGAATTTCTACTCTCAATACATCTATATAGCATTGTACTGAGGATTCTAGCCACTGCAATGCCACAAGAAAAAGAAAATCATTGAGACTGGAAAGGAGGTAGTAGCCTGTTTCTATTTGCAGACAAAATGATCATCTAAGTAGAAAATCCAATGGGATCTACAAAAAAACTACTATTACTAGTAAGTGATCATAGAAAGATATGATATAAGGTCAACATATAAATTTCAATTGTATTCCTATGTAATATAATGAACAATTGGAAATTGAAATTTAGTACATTACCATTTACAAATGGCATCAAAAATATGATACTTAGAGATGAATCTGACAAAATATGTTAAGTACTTACATTCCCAGTACCACAAGATACAAAACCAAATAAAAATAGCATTTTTAAACACTAGTATTAAGTCAAAATTTTTAAAAAAATAACAGTAACTCCTCCCAAAAGAAAAATGGGTAAAAATCTAACATGAACAGGTTCTGAAAACTGAAAAATACTGATGAAACAAATCAAAGACATAGATAAAAGGAAAGATATACAATGTTTACATATTGGAAAAGTCAACATAGTAAAGATTTCAATTCTCTCCAAGTTGATCTACAGATTTAATATAATGTCAATCAAAATCCCAATGGAATATTTTTGTAAATATAAACAGGTTGGTTTTAATTTTTATATGGAAAAATCAAAAGAATTAAAATAGCTAAACCAATTTTGAAAAAGAACAATAAAGTCAGAGGGTTTACCAATTCTGTTTTGTGACTTACTATAAATCTACAATAAACAAGTAAAAGGGCTACTAACAAGAGAGTAGACATAAAGATGAATGATATAGAACAGAGAGTCCAGAAATAGACTCACATGTACAAAGTCTGACAATGAAGTTCACAGACTTATCCTAGAAAAAAGAGCTACATACCTCATTGCTGAATATCACTACCATCACCTTTGAAGTATGCCCCTTGGGAAACTATGATGCCAGTACCTAGTACACCCATCAGAGCAATTTTGGAACTCTTTTTCTGGAATGGCTATCAGAGTTGTGCCGTCTTACCCTTGATGCCCTGAATGTCATCATGTCTTTCTTTCCATTTTTATTTTCTTTATCTTTGGGTAAAGAAAAAAATCATTGGGGGCCAGATCAGGTGAGTAAGGAGGGTGTTCCAATACAACTATTTGTGTACTGGCTAAAAACTCCACCACAGACAGTGCTGTGTGAGCTGGTGCATTGTCATGATGCAAGAGCTCCTTTGGGACCATTTTTGCACACACCTTTCTCCTGCCAAGATTTTCAGTTAAAAATTTTCTGTTTCTCTATTGATGTTTATTTGGTCTGTTATGCTTCTCACAGTCAGCTGATGATTTTGATAACATTTTGACAAATTTTTCCAATGTTTTCATCAGTTCTGTTCATTACTGGCCAACCTGACCACTCTCCATCAGTGATACTTGTTGTCCCCTGAGAAAAACGTCTAATCCATTTGTAGACTGCAGTTTTCTTCAGGGCATTATCCCCATAAACTTGGACTAATATGTCCCTGATTTCACTTCCACTCTTGCCAAGTTTAACAAGGAATTTAATGTTTGTTCATTGCTCTAATTTAAGCTCTGACATTCTTACAACAGCACACAAAAACATGCAACAACAATAATGAACACCACTCAACAAGATACGGCCACATGTCGACATGAACACAGCTGTGAGACACTGATATACCAAGGTTATGAAACCTTACAGAAACAAAGATCTGAGTATCACATGTTCTCACTCATATAGTGGACCTTGAACATCCACCGTAATACTATTTAAAAAAAGACTGACAGTGGTGGGAAACTATGGGGGGGAGGGGAAGGGAGGTGGGATTAACGGTAGTCAATATCTGTCTGGGGACGGGGAGACACTCCTTGTCAACAAGGGTGCCTGAACGAAGCATATTTGTATACCTAACCCTAAACTGTACTCCACAAATATCAAAATAAAAAATATTGATAAAGTTAAAAAAAAAAAAGAAACCTTACCAAGCTATTTGTATAGTGCTGCCAACGTAAGTGCATGGTAGCAAGTTCGTGAAATAAATTGTCAGACCACGTATACAGCCAAATGATTTTTGACAGTTGCAAAGGTATTTCAACAGTGAAAGGATCATGTTTTCAACAATTGGTGCTGAAACAATTGAGCATCTTTAGGAAAAGTAATAAACCTCAACTTAAATATCACACTTATTTAAAAATTAATTCAAAATGAATCCTAATTCTCAATGAAACTTAGAACCACAAAACTTGTAGGAAAAAAATCATAGGAAAAGATCTTCATAACCTAGAATGAGGCAGAGTTCTTAGATCTGACACCAAAAGTGCAATCTATTAAAAAAAACTTTTTGAGCCTGGGTGCAATGGCTCATGCCTATAGCCCCAGTACATTGGAGGCTGGGGCAGGAGGATTGCTTGAGCCCAGAAGCTCAAGACCAGCCTGAGCAACATAGTGAGAACTCACCTCTATGTTTTAAAAAAATGAAACAAACAAAAAAGCCCCAAAAAATCACTTTTTGAGAAATAGACATCATCAAAATTAAACATGTTTGCTCAGCAGGAAAAAAATTCTTAAGAGAATAAAACGGCTACAGATTTACAAATCATCTAGCCAGTGAAGGACTTGTAGCCAAAGTATATAAAGAAGTCTCAAAACTCAACAGGAAGAAAATAACCCAATTAAAAAGTGAGCAAAATATGGGAATCGACACTTTCCCAAATTATGTATACAAATGGAAAATAACCACATAAAAAATGCTCAACATCATTAGGGAAGTGCAAATTAAAACCATAATGTGACACCATTGCGTATCTATTTGAATGGTTGAAATTAAAGAAACATGGAGACCATGAGGTGCTTGCTTTCAAAGATCCACAGCAAATGGAATTCTTCGCTGTGTGGAATGCAAAGTGGAACAGTCATTCTGGAAAACAATTTGACAGTTTCTAATATAATTAAACATATACTTACCACATGATTCAGCAATCCTATTCCTGGATATTTTCCCTAAAGAAATAAAAATTTAGATTCACACAAAATATGTATATGAATGTCTATAACAGTTCTATTCATAATTGCTGAAATCCTGGAAAAACCCACCTCTCCTTCAAAAGTTGAATGGATAAGCTATGGTTCAGTTATACAATGGAATACCACTGAACAATAAAAAAGAATAAACTATACATATATACAACAACTTGGATGACTCTCACAGGCAATTTTGCTGAGTAAAGGGAGTCAGGATCAAAAGGTTACATACTAGTACTATATGATTCTATTTTTAGAACATTATTATTTTATAACATTATTAAAAAGGCAAAACTAAAGTAATGAAGAATAGATCAGTGACTTTCAGGTATTAGAGATGGGATTAGGGTATGATTATAAAGGTATATAACACAAGAAAGTTTGAGGGATCATGGAACTGTTCTGTAACCCTACTGTGGTGGTCATTACATGAACACATACATGTATTTAAATCATAGAGCCATATGACAAGAATAAATAATTTACTGCATGATAACTAAAAAATAAAAATAAAATAAAAAAGATTATGCTGGATAAAAAAGAGGTTTTACTGGTTAAATGCAGCTCAGTGCTATGTCTTTTTCCAAAGCAGATATTCAATTAACATTTGCCGAACACTGAAAACTGGCTGTAATTTCTTCTTCAACATCAATCTCATTCATATCCCTAAGATTCAAATATTTAAATAACTTTTTGTAGTGTCATTAACACTTCCTGTCATAGTATAGATCACCAAAAGATGTCCAGCTTACAAAAAAATTCATTTAAAATGTCAAGTAAAAGTCAGAAATCCAGATTTTCCAATCATTTTAAACACTTAAAAAAGTAGTCATTAAGAATAATAATTTTTACTTTATGTATTGCATATATAATTACCTCATTTAAAAAGGGCAACATCTCTATTGAAGTAGAGCATTTAATGAATGTTTACATAATTAATTAATCCTTACTAAAAATGGAACACAATTATGCCATTAACTTACCTCAAATACTAACTCTTTTTAGGATTTGCTTGAATTATCAAGACAGACTTTAAAAAAATATGATTACTCATTCTGGCTCTAACCATTATGCGTACTCACATCACCAACTCACAAAAGCTCTATGTTAATGTACTCCTTTAAGTTTTCTTTGCTAAAGAGACATTGGGCATTTGTTTGCCTGTAGATCTTGTATGACTAATCAAACTTATTAGGATCTTGCCACGTCACTCTCTACAGACCTGGAACAACAGGTCTAAGACTCACTGAATGTGATAAATTAGCTAAGTACACTAGTCAAATCCTGTGTGTGTAAATGAATAAAAATAACTTCATCTATACAATAACAACACAAAAAACCCTTAACATTTTACTTACTTTGCTCTATGCTGTGTAAAATAGAGTATTCTTATACTGGAAAATAATTAATAATATAGCTGAGATTTTCAAAAGAAAAGCACCTATCCCGAGTTAAACACATTTTTAAAATTACAAAGATGTTAATCTGAATTTGTTTACAGTACAAAGCAAGTATAATTTTAGAAGCCCTCCACAGTAAATTAAATGTCTTTAAGGTATTCTTTCTGAATATTCACTTAACATATGATCACCTCCAATTTACCTAGGTATCAATCCAATAGTTAATAAAAAATTTGAATTTTACAGCTTTAGTAAGTTAAAGTATGAAGCATATTATAATGATGCTAAAATACATTCCTTTTTTGCTTTCCATAGTACAGCAGTCTCCAATCTTTTTGGCATCAGGGACAGATTTCGGGAAGACAATTTTCCCACAGAACAGGATGTATATATGGGGAGGGAGACCACCAGGCATTACATTCTGATAAGGAGCATGCAACCTAGATCTCTGGCATGCACAGTTCATAATAGAGTCCCTGCTCCTATGAGAATCTAATGCCCTTGCTAATTGGGCAGCAGGTGGAGCTCAGCTCACTCGCTGCTCATGTCCTGCTGTGTGGCCCCGTTCCTAACAGGTCATGGATCCATACCCTAGTTCATGGCCCGGGGATTGGGGACCCCGTCATAGTATATACTCTGATGTTGCATTACATTATCACTTGCAAATGAACCACACGGGAAAGCCTTTATTAGGAACCAGTCAAAAATATAATTTAAAAAAACCTACTGTAACAATTATACTATGTAACTGAAAGATGAAAAAAATCAACTACTCTGAAGTTATCAATACTGTAATTTTATTTTATTGAGTCTATGAGTAGGCTGTTAGGTCATAATGTGTTCACTTAGCTGTTTTTAAAAGAATAAACTATTACATGAAATTTCAGTTTTCTCTATTTTAGTTCTGAGAACACTGTTAATATTCAACACACTGATTAAGACATTATTATGAATAAGTAAATAATAAAGACAATTTGCATTATAAAGTTTATTCAGAAATATATCAGGTCTCAAACTTCAAAATTTTCATAAGCTCCTCCATCCAATGGCTTTGTTAGTTTCCACAGCATCTATATTTATTGTTTCATCCCTTCCCACATCTTACTCTGGAGCATATTGTTATGGGCAATGAATTAGTTCAAATCTTAGAGATGCAGACTCTTCTACAAAATTACAGTAAGGGTAAATTACCCTTTAAATAATTTTCACAATTTAACACAGTTAATCATATCTGGATCATGTGGGTACATAATTGAATCTGGCTTCTTGAAATAACCGTTTAAGCTAAATGTGATGAAAAGTGAATGAATTTGTTGGATTTACTTAGAGAAATATTTTTTTCAACTTAACCTGAAATAAAATCACTGTAAAACAATCCTAACAATAAATTCAAGAAGTATGTTAACAAACAATCCTGTCCCAATATTATAAGATTAATGTTCCTCTAAAATATTACAGAATTTGGAAAAATTGCACAAAAGAGACTTTTTCTAAACATGGGTGAAGCATAGACAGCATTACACATGCTAATTATACCAGGATTGCTTATAGTGATTATTAAGTGTGTTTAGAGAAAATAAGCATTTCAAAATTATTAAAACCAAGTTTTTGTTATACAGACATTCAAAGTTAGCTCCACCCACTCCCCAAACCCCAATATTTATAATAGAGAATTTTTAGTGAAGTCTTTAAAAAAAATTACCTGCTTCTGTAGCCATCGCTCACGCCTTCGTTGTTTCCTTCTTAGATTCTTCAACTTGCTCCTTTCTCTCTTGTTGAGCCTCTGATTAATGGAGCCCAACGAAAAACTGGATGAGTGCAGGAAGTCCAGAGGGGAGAGGTGTTCTTCATGGTCGGAGGCCTCCAGCAGGCTCCTGCCAGCTGAGGGCAGGTCCATCAGGAAAGTCAGGTTGTTAGTATTAGCACGATCAGAGTACACTGAAGAAGCTTCTAGACCACACCGAAATTCTCCTAGTCTCTGTGTCTGGGTCTCACGGGGGGCAACTGAAAATCTTTGCAGCAGCATATTAGGATCAAAACTGGATGGATTCTGAAAGGAACAGCTATTTTTACTAGATTGTAAAGGCAAGTCTGAAAGGTCAATAGGCTGTGTTTCATTTATCCTGGAATAGGCAGCAGTCTTACTATGTATTTCATATAAAGTGGGTAATAAAGTCAGTTTCTCACTGATGCTCAGATCCAGACTATGTGATTTTCTGTGAAAAGCCCTCGTAGCACATCTGCCAGTCACAAGCTGGGGAACAAAAAGCTGGCATTTTGGTTCAGATGCTTTGAAGAGCAGTTTTTCATTCTTCATCTCAAAATATGTTGATCGCACCTCCAGGCAGAGTGCTTCTGTTAATCTTCCAGGGTCATTATTATTTTGGGCCATGTTTAGAAGTCCGTGATTTCTGTTTTTGGAGCCACCACCTGTCAGTAGAGTCTCCTTGTCACAACCTGACTGAACTCTAGGATGTGACAAGTATTTCAGCGATGGTCTCATTAGTCTGCTTGCCTGTGATGGCTGATAATCGGTCCGGCTCTTGGAGAGATGTACAGCTGCAAGCTGGCCACAGGAACATTTTGGAGTGCTGACAAAATTAAAGCCCCCTAAACGGGCCCCACAGAAAGGGCAATTCAGTTTTCCAACTGTCCACTGGGCCTACAGGTAATAAAGGAAAATAAAGACAGTGCTTTCATTGTAAAGTAACCAAAGAGAATGCTAAAAAAAAAAAAAAAAAAAAAACAAATAAAAAAAAACACTTGAACGTTCTCTATGCCACAGAAAAGGCTAGCTTTCTGTTTCTGATTAGTAGACAAAATAGCAAATGGAAACAAGCCTTCCAATAAACAGAGATAAGCAGCACCAAAGTTCTAGAATGATAACATAACACAAATCATGCCCATCCAAACAATACTCCTAAGAACTCCAAAAGACAGTCTTTTAAACAATAGGTTGAATATGGATACAGTGTGAACTAATGAAAAGAAAAATACACTATGGAACCAGGAAGCAAATCAGTCTACAGAGCTTAATTTGCAAGTAAAATCTCACAGAAAAGTGTCTGTTTTGATACACTTCTTGCATACCAAGCACTGTGGGAGGGAATTTCACCCAACCAACAGAATAAAGCCCTTCCTGGCTTTTTATATACAGCCAAAAGATATTGATTGCATACATCAGTGCATTTTCAATACTCAGATTGGAAATTAATAATGAACTGGCTTAAAATTAATTTTCAACAAAGATAGTGAAAAATCTGCAGAGACCTAAAATATTTTGTAAATTTCAGGACACTTACAAACAGTGCACTGGCATTTTCCCAGAAAATTGTTACAATGTGAGAAAGGATGTAAGGAATATCTATCAAATGTTATTTTTTTAACAAAAGGAGTAAGCTATTCAGTGGAAACATTATTATGTTTTTCCAAAATTGTATTACTTTTACTTTTCTAAGACAGGTTTTGAGTTGAGAAATAACTACAAGGTACATTCTTCCTCTTATAATATTTTATTAGGGAGCCTTTCAACTAGTATTTTCATTTTTATTACATCAATAAGAATCATTAATTACTCAATTTATTATGTATGTGTAAGTATATGTGTATGTGTGTAGATATGAATGATACATACAGAATAGTTCATTTATTCAACAGGCACTCTTCTAGCTGCTGAGGACATAGTAATAAAGATAATATAAAAGCCTCTGACTTAATGGAGTTATTCTAATGTGGGAGCCAGGCAACTGACAAGATAAGTTAAGCTATATATGTGAGGGGGTAAGTGCGTGTGTGTGCAAGTATGTATGATAATATATGCATTTATTTATATCATATATATCCATATATGTGTATAAGTAACATATAATTACTGTGTGTGTCTATGAAATAAAGACAGGTAGATAAAGCAGAGAAGGGAGAAAGGTAATGGGGATGAGGGGTAGTTGAAAGGCTAGTCAAGCAATGCAACCAATAAAAATAGCTCTAAAATGGGGACAGAAACATTCTAAAGATTGAATGTTCCTAATTTTACTCAGAAACTAAGAACTTACTTTTTGTATTAGGCAATTTATCCATTCTGGAAGGGCTTCTATATTCATGTGCCACACATGACAAATATTTTGAGTATCAACTGAATCATGTTTATCCTGTAAATAAAAATACATGATATTAGTAATTACCAGCTCAGAATTTATTTCACAACTTTTGCATTTAAGTAAAACTGAAACATACAAATTCAATTTTAGGTAGAAAGCAAACATATATCGTCCTCCTTTCTTCACTCCCATAAACAAATACAAGCCCACAAAGAAGAGAAAAATAATTTTTTCAGGAAATACCTACCTGTGATTTAAAACAAAAGAAAACAAAACCCTTCCACGTAATTGAGTTCGTCAAATAAAGTTTAAAATTTAGTACTTAGTTACTGAATAGACAAATCCAGTGCCTTATTCTTTTTTTTTCCCTTCTGTAAAATAGTACCATTCATGGCAACTTTCCCCAGCCTCCAAACTCTGATTCTATCTGAATTCTACTAAAAACAGAATAAAGAAGTTGCTATATTCTCTATCAAGATGCTAGATAAATGTGCAGGAATATGGGGGAGAGGAACAATGGGCTCAGGACATAATGCCCCAAAATATGTTCCCTTGGTACACTGAAAAACAGCAGAAGCAAGAAAGCCTCTCTGACACTCCGCCTACCTTTTTCCCTGAAGCAGGTGAAAAACCTAGGAAGGATTTCTGGATCTCCCCTAAAGTAGGTTATAGAACTCTTATACAAGAAGAAATGGTATGTATCTTCAAAACTGCAGTTGAAGCTGGCTTTCTAAAAAGTTTACCAATTCATCTGACAAACTGGGCAGGGTCGGAGGGGAGGTGTACTTCAGTGCAGGTCTGAACAGAGACAAGCATATGACAGAGTAATAGATATTTGGAAAAGTAAATCTTCAGTTTTAGCAAGAGAAGAAAAACTAACTCACAATCTGTTTCACTGGCTCAGCAGAAAGAAAACTGCATGAAAGCAAGCAAACACCCTTGGATTCTTTTTCCTAAACCCATAACATAATACATATATTAATAGATGCTATATTTGCCATGTAGAAGGATAAATTCTGGTATGTTCAATCATTGATAATTCTAGGGACTTCAAACTTTAATTATTCTAAGAAATCTGTGAGTGCCAGTTTCTACAGAGTTTGAGAGAGAACAGCAACACTCTAGTAAGTTCAGTTTTCTTTTGATTGGCACTAATGAAAATAATCTAATCAAGATCATGACCTCTGTGAAAGGTTGTCTTAGAAGAGTATTTCCCGCCCGCGGGTTCGAGACCTGCCTGGGCAGCGAGACCTCATCTCTACAGTAAATAAATAAATCAAAAAATCAGCCGGGCGTGGTAGCGCATGCCTGTAATTCCGGCTACTCGGAAGGCTGAGGTGGAAGGATCTCTGGAGCCCAGCAGGTCGAGGCTGCGGTGGCCGGGAGCGGCCACTGCACTCCAGTCTGGGCGACAGAGTGAGACTCCAACTCAAAAAATAATAATAATAAATAAATAAAAAGAGTATTTCCCAAAATGAGGTCCCTAGATCACCAGCATTAGAGATACCTAGAGTTCCTACTTAAAATGTATACTCTTGGGCCACACTCCAGAGTGACTACACTCTAAATAAATTCCTACTTATAATTTTCTTATACATCTTTTTTTTTAGACTTGGAGTTTGTGTACTTTTGTCAACTGCCTTTTCCAACATTTTAAGTTTGAACAGTGATTAATTTGCAATAACAATTTAGTCATTACTGGTCATTCTCTCTAACTCATATAAATAAATTAGAATGACTTGGACAAAAAACTAAACTGAAGATCCTCTATTCTGTCAAGAAGTTGTGAAAGGTAGCTTCAAAGTAGAATACACACCAGGGGCGCTGTGGCTCAAGCCTATAATCCTAGCACTTTGGGAGGCCAAGGTGAGCAGATTGCCTGAACCCACAGGTTCAAGAACAGCCTGGGCAACTTGGCAAGACTTCATCTCTACATTATATCAAAAAATCAGCCGGACGTGGTAGCACATGCCTGTAGTTCCGGCTACTTGGATGTCTGAGGTGGAAGGATCGCCTGAGCCCAGCAGGTCGATGCTGGGGTGGCCGTGAGTGTGCTATTGCACTCCAGCCTGGGTGATGGAGTGAGACCCCAACTCAAAAAATAAATTAATAATAAAAACCATTTCTTTAAAAAAGTAAAAAAGTAGAATACACTAGCAAAAGATGTAAAGAGTCTGCAGTCATTTAATTAAAAATATATAATGTATCTAAATGATTATGTTGCTCCAGATTTTAAATATTACTCTATTTCATGTTAATAGTTTTAGTATTATCATGGTTATTTTTTCTATATCCCAACAATTAAAATATAACTTAATTTTGTTTATGCTCATAATACATGATGCTGTTTTTCATTCTAGAAATAATCTTTTATTTCCTGAAAATATCTAGTTGAAATACTAAAGATCTTTCTTGCTTCAGTTCCCAGGTCCAAACCCCATTAGTGGGAAAGCTCCAGGGGGCACGCACTTCGTTTTTTTGTCCCTTCAGATCATAAAACAGTGCTTGAAATATAATAGGTACTTTAAAATGCTGAGTGAATAAAAGATGCCTATTCTGTATAAAATTCTGTATTTTTTTTCACTGTAATCTTCCCTAGCCCCTTTGATTTTTAAGGAATTTTCTTCTATTGAAGACTATTAAAAATGTGCATTGATGACAGTGTGCTTATTTTTCTTTATGTATTGTTAGAATTGTCAAGTAAGTTAATGGCAATTAACCTATCAATATTTATTGAGTGATTACTAAATATAGTGTTGACCACATAAAGCAAGTAGAGAGACATACTTATTAATATGCCAAGGACTACGCTGAGTGCCTTACTTTTCAGTATGCACACTTCATTATTTCATTTAATCAAATAACTTGCTCATGATATTTAATAATATAACATTGATCATAACACTAAAAAACCAAAATCCACTATAAATTATAGAATTCTTTTGTCTTCTAGGTGGCAAATATAATAGCATCCATTAATATATGTATAATATAATATATTTATCATGGGTTTAGAAAAAAAGAATCTAAAGGTGTTTGCTTGCTGTCATGTAATTTTCTTGCTGCTGAATCACTGGGGAGAAATTGTGACTTTCCATGCTATTCTTTGAAGATAAACACTGTAGTCATAGTGGTAAGTAGGTATAGGAAGTTTTAAAATGTACTTATTTTTACTAAGTAACAAGCATTTTTGTTGTGCTTACAATGCCCCAGGCACTGTCTTGAGAGTTTTTACTTCCTTACAGATAAGAAAACTTATATAAGAAATAATAAATACCTTTTAAGTAACCTGTCAAGGTCACATAAAGTAGTAAGGCAAGGATTTCCATCCAGGCAGTCCTTGTTCAGAATTCATGTCCTTAGCCAGTAAGCTTCCTTTGTTACTTCTTATACCATATAAATGCTACAGTGTTTAGGACAATAAACTTTCTAACATCTCTAGCCTGAGTATGTTTTAAGGCATGACACTGTTATTCTTCCCTAAGCTTACAAAACAACAAAAACTAAAACCGAGGAATAAATTGTTTTGAAATTAACCTAAATAATTTCTGTAGAAAGAAGTAGGTTTAGAAAAAAATCCCACAGCTGATTCTGCTGTTCAGTTTCTCAATCCAACCTCCTTCATTTGAGAACTATTAACATAGAGCAAGTATACAGTTTTCTCTAAACAGCTAAAAGTTGAAGCATTCTTTCATGCCTTTTCCCACGCCACCCAAAATAAAAGGGAAATCAGTTACGGCAACTGACACAGGTGAGAGGAACATAAAAGACTGGGTTGAGCATTACAAATGAGACTGCCAATTACTTTTGCCTGTATTTACAAATGCACAGTCTTAGAAAAATACATGATATCTATTATAATTTATTACTAATACGATTTTAAGGCAAAAAAGGGTATACCAACGATTATATCTCTAAGTCTTAAGTCACACAAATATATATATATGTGTATATGTATGTATGTATGTGTGTATGTGTGTATGCGTGTATTAGATAAAACAAGCTATAAGGGACATATTTTAAGACGAATGAGGAAACTAGGAACAATCTGATTTGAGGAATGTAAAGCCTTTAATGTACTGGCAAAAGGGGTTTTCTCCTAGGAAAAATCAGATTGGAAATCAGAACAACTGCTGCACCAGGATTTATATGTCAACCTGATCACATGGGAGAAGAAGGGAAGGAAGGGAGAGAGAGCAACTAACAGCCAATTTCACATAATGCTGTGGGAAAGATGTTGACAAAACTGTTTCATGAAATAATTTTTTCAAGCAGCAGGGGGAGCTCATGTACTGTTATTTTGTTTTATTCTTTAAGGATAGGGAAAGTTCACAGTTGCTGTCTAGATTATTTTATTTCAAAAGCACAAATTTCATACATTACCCTTCTTATCATTATATGATCTTAAATATTTTTAATTAAGTGTAAAATGTTGATAAACAATTTATTATATAATATTTTGAAAGATGTTGAATACTTGGCATTTTTAATGTAAGCAATAACGTTCCCTCAGCTAATTCTTTAAACATGAGCCACTACATTACTTAAATACTGCAGCTAGACACCACAGTAAAAATGTTATGTATCAAAATGTCATTTAGACTAACATTATTCATTAAATATGTAAAGAGTTACAAATGTAAAGGAACCAAAATTATATTGAACTACCTGGTTTTTCTATTCGTACTCAGAAGAAGGTATTTCAAGGTGAAAAAAATTTTTTTAATCAAAAGGTCACAATGAATTGAAAAATTGGAAAGCCTTACTTAAAAGTCAACAAGCTACCTCAATTCCTGATACTGTTCTAATTCACTAATCAATATTATCTTTTTAAACTTCAAAGGCCATGTCTCCCCCATCTCACTGAGTTCCCAGCAGTTAGGATAAAGATCAAAGTCTTTACTTTGACTTATGAGATCACAAATGATCTGCCCAAAATCTATCTTTCTAGCCTCAAATCTTGCCAAACTTCCTCTTGGCCTCTGAACACCAACCATGGAAATCTCTTTGAATTCTGTGAATCCACCACAGGGCCTTTGAACATGCTGGTCCTGAAGCTTGGTATGTTCTCCCACCTGTACCATCCTCACTTATCCATTATACCTTTACACAAGTCATTTCCTCAGAAAAGCCTTATAGCTAGGTCTAGTACCTTGTCTATATTGTACTCTTATGGATTTTCTATGCTTTTCCTTTTTTGCTACTTTTACAGCTAATAATTTATATTGATATGATTAGCCAATATTTAATATATGAATGGTCGATATTATATTAAATTACTTTAATGTTAAATTATAAATATATTATACTATTAGTATACTCAATCATAATACATTTATAATTATGTTATAATATAATCACAATTGATTATATTAGTATAATATTAAATTATAAACCCCGAAAACTTCACAAGGACAGACCATCATTCTTCTGCTCATCTTTGAATATTCAGTGCATATTATAGGCCTGAAGTGTTTTAGTCTGCTCCAGATGCCATAACAAAATACCATAGACTAAATGGTTTCAACAACAGAAATTTACATTCTCACAGTTGTGAAGACTGAAAGTCTAAAACCAGGTGCCAGCATGTTCAGGTCTAGTGAGGGTCCTCTTCCTAGCTTACAGACAGCCACCTTCTCACTATGTCCGCACATGATCTCTCTCTCTCTCTTTTGTTTTTTTACAGGGCCATGGGGCTCGTGAATGAAGGCCCCACACTTATGACCTATTTAACCTTAATTAACTCCTAAAGACTCTATCTCCAGATACAGTCACATTGTGGCTTCAAAATACGCATTTGGGGGGTCACATAATTCAGTCCATACCATAGATCTTTCTACAACATTCAACACTAATAACCAACCTTTTTCTGGAAGATATTCATCCCTTGATTTCCATAACACTGTATGCTAATTTTCAGGCTTATTTTTTTTTCACTCTTTTTTCCCCCTTTGTGAGCGTCTGTTTTTCTGTCTATCCTATAAATGTTCCCAAGCCCTCTTCTCTCTCACTTCATTCACACACTCCATAGTAATCTCATTTACTATCCACTTTTACTCACTACTTATATGCTGATGACTCCCAAATTCACACTTTTAGTTCAGATTTGTGTTCTGAATCCCATATTCATAGAACCAACAGCCTCTTAAAATATTTGAATGTTCTACAGGCAACATAACTTGGCATGCTCAAAAGGGCAACAAAACTGGCTAAAACTAATGACACAACTCCGCATCACAGATTGCACAGAGACAAAGTCTGTTATTTTATTTTTATATTTTTAAAGTTTTTATTATTATTATTCTGCTTTTGGTTTTGGTTATTGTCTATATTTTATGTATCTCAGGCTCGAAAGCAAAATAGAAGTCCCCTTTCCTCCCCGTGGAAGTTATAGTTTGTCTCAAAACTCCATTCTAAATTCCCTGTCTCATGACTTACTACCTGCCAGAGGCTGGAAAACTAAAGCTCAAATGTCCTAGATTCCCTTACAGCTCAAGTTCCACACCAAACTAACTGTGACCAAGCTGATATAACCACTTGACATTACAAAAACAGAACTGACAGCTGTGTTTGTGCTGTTTCTTGTAGCAGTCTTGGTTTTGGAGGTACTTGGTCATTCAGCAGCAAAGGGTCACAGCTATTCTCATGGCCAGTTACTAGTTTTGTGAAGGCTGAGTGTGAGATGACCATTTCCTGGCAATGTTAGGGCTAAGGAAGTGTAGTCCTGGAGCCAACAGCTCTGGATACTGTTTCCTCAGTTTCCTGACACTCTGTGTTGTTCTGAGGGTCATTTTATGTCTGCCTGTGGGAGACAGGGGATAAAGCCCAGGGGCTTCCTCAGGGTAGATATAACCTAAGAAGGAACTCTCTACACAAAGGTAAGTTATAATCTCAGTATAAAGATGAATGAGAAATAAGCCTGTTGCTCAGAAGGACGTACAAGGAAACCTGCCTATTGGGGTATTTAGTAGAAGGAAAGGAAAAAAATCTTCACCTCACAGTATAGAAGAATTTCTATAGCAAAAAGTATAAAACAAAAGATTAATAAATTCATCCAAATTATCTTATGAATTTTATTCATCAAAAGGTAGCAAAAGAATAAAATATAAGTTATATCAACTAGGAGAAGATATTTGTCATATAATATCCATCAAAGGATTAAAATTGAGACTACAAAAGAAACTCTGAAAATCAAAACAAAACAACCGAATAGAAAAACAGGCAAGAAAAAGATATTTTGCAGAAGATAGTTTACATACATTTTTGTTATAGTTTATGGCCTGTGAGAATGAAATGTTAAAGTTGGTGAAGATGTGGAATCATAGCAATGTTCAGCCACTGCTGGTAAAACTGTCATTTGAAAACAGCTTAGTTACTGTGACTGTAATAATAATAATAATAACAATAATAATAATATTAATAATAATAGCAGCTTAACATTGCCCAGTAAATTGAACATGTACATACCCTATGATGCTTCAACTCCATTTCTAGTAATATACACCTGTTGAAAGCTCAAAGCAGCACTGTTTGTAAGACAAAAACCTAGATAAAACTCAAATGTCTGTCAATAATAGAATGAATTATAAAGTACAATGTTGTAATACTGTAATACTATATAGAAGTAAAAATAAACTAAAGCTACACTCAGCATGGTGATATTGAATAAAAGCAGCAATTCTCAGGAGACTAATCACAGTGTAATTTCATTTACAAGAAGTTCAGAAACAAAACACATATTTTATCCATTTTTTACTGTATAGTAACTTTAATAGGTAATAAATCTAGATAATTTGATAGGTGGTAGATTTAGCATCCTTTCAGCATCGTATCTGATAAATTACTTTCGGGTTCCAATAATTTGTTTTATGGTTTCCTTTAATTAACAGATTCTTTTATGTTCATTTAAAATATTTTTATGAAGTGTACATTTATAAAATGTAAAATATGCTTTTATAAAGGAGATTTAAAGAAAAGCACTTAGCAATATACCCATTACCCAGATTAAGAAATACAGCATTAGCATTACTTTAGAAGCTTCCCTTAGAGTTACCCAATTATATAGTCACCCAGACTTAACCATGACATTGATTCCTTTGTCTTGTATTTAATAATTTGTATGTGCATGTTCTTTATTTTATATCTATTTTAGTATTTTTACATATAATTTTAAGTTACATATATAATTTTTATATAAATATATTTTCATTTTGTAAGATACTTTCAATAGTTTACATACATTTTTGTTATAGTTTATACCTATATATTTTACTGTATTTTATATACAAATCAATAGAAACAGAATTCAAACTGGTGGCTACTTGAAGATGGCAGCAGGACAAATGGGCATGAGTAAATTTTGTGAGGAAATGAAACTAGTTCAAAAAACTGTATTGCAATGGTAGTTACATAACTACAAAATCATTAGTGTATTCTAAAAATGGGTGAATTTTATGGTCTACAAATTGTACTTTAAAATACTGTAAAAAGATTATACATTATACACAAATAGATTATACATTCTCTTTCTCTCTCTCACACACACACAAACACTCACACACAAAAAAACTTCTTCGGGCTTCTGCACTAGACTGGAGTCCAGTCTCTTTCTTTCTCTCTCTCTCTCTCTCTCTCTCTCTCTCTCTCTCTCTCTCTCTCTCTCTCTCTCTCTCTCTCTCTCTCTCTCTCTCTCTCTCTCTCTTTCTTCTTCCCTCCAATCGCTGATGCCATCTCCACCTTTGGGGTACCCTGAACCCAGCTGGAGCTGGTCTCCGGCACCCAGGCGGGTCTCAAACCCGCGGGCTCAGGCAAAAGAAAAAAAAAAAAAGAAAAAAAAAACTTCTTCTGAGAAGTCTTCTGTGAGCAGCCCAGATAGAAGTTTGTTTACATTCCTCCGTTATAGTACTTATCGAATTATATACACTACCTTGGTTGGTCTATTTTCAACTGTAGTATAGAGCTTCCAAAGTCCAGAATATGTTTTTCAATTCTGTATCACTCTTCCAGTATCTATGCCAATACATCCTGGTGCATACTTAAAACTATTCTTGCTCATTAAATATTTGTTTAATGAATTAATGAGTGGGAGTTCTACAAATAAATAAAACAATCAGTTGCTCTATTAAGAAGATGTGAAACTGCATGATATCCTAAGGGAGGACCAAAGACAGAAAAGAAAGTGTGAAGGTTAAGAGCACCGGTTCTGGAGCCTTACTGCCAGTCTAATCACAGCTGTACTTGGGTAAATTACTTAACCTTCTATGCCTCAATTTCCTAATCTGTGAAATGGAAATGACAGATTGTCTTCCTTAGAGACTTACAGTAATAAATAAATAATATAAAAGTTTAAAATAGTGCTAACCAATAAGGACACAAAGGTACTAGCCATTAGCAATCACCAAGGAAATGCAAATTAAGACTATAATTATATGCTACTATACATCTATCAGAATGGCTAAAATTATAAAGACTGAAGATACTAAATACTGGCAAATACGTACAGCAACTGGAATACTCATGCATCACTACTGGAAGTGAAAACTCACTTTGAAAAACTACTAGCAGTTTCTAAAAAATTAAGTTCATATGCCCTATGATCCAATAATTTCATTTCTATGTACATATCAAAAATAAATAATAAAATATAAGCACAGAAAGACTTTTACAAAAATTTTGATAGCAATTTTATTCATAACTTAAAACTAGAATGAGTGCAAATGACTGTCAGCACAAAAATTGATAAATTATGGTATATTAATAAATGACATGTAATTCAGTAAAAAAACAAACTACTACATATGAAAAACATAAATGAATCTCTAAAATATTATGCTGAGGAAAATAAATCAGGCCCAAAAGAGTGCATGCTATCTTATTCCATTTGAATGAAGGTAAAGAACAGGCAAAACTAAACTAGGATGATAAGATATCAGTATAGTGGCTGCCTTGTGAGAGGCAGAACACTGCCTGAAGAACAGAAAGACAAAAATTCCTGGGATGATGAGAATGTTGTGTATCTTGATCTGACTCATAGCCGGGCTGATACAATTTATCACGTTGTATGCCTAAGTTTTTTTACTCTATGTAAATTATCCAATAAAATGCTCTTAGCATGAAAAGTTTGCAGGTTTTTCCCAATAAAAATGTTATTTCAAGTCATTTAAAAGTACCTGGCATATTGTAAATATCCAATGAAAGTTATCTACTATTATCAGGTCGGGTTGGCTAATTTGTTCAAGTGGAGAGGAAACAATCGTGATCAAGTATGCTGGAAGCAAAAAAGCAAAACAAATAAAAAACTGAGACAGTCTCTCAAAAAAGAGGGAAAAAACAGTCACATTCTCTGTTGAGTTCCGAATTCCCTCCAAAGTTCATGAATTACTTCCTAGTTTTTGATTCTTTGAAATGACATTTTTGATATTGCTCTTAGAGAAGTTTAGAATTTTGGGTTTTGCCGTTTCAAAAACAACATACAAGGAAGACCCCCTGAAAAAACAGAATTACTTTTTGGAGGGCAGGCCGTTGTAGTACAGGATTCCCCCACTAGGCTAGTGTTCTAAGAGCCCACCGGCATCAGTGTACAGCTACCACTGTTGTGAGAGGCTGCGTCTGGCTTCAGTGAATTTGTTTTGGAGATTCTTTCAACCCATTTGACCATTTCATGATGGGTGATTTGCTAGCATACCTGCCCATAATGCATTGAGTATTCAGCAGTTTTTTTTGTTGTTTTTTTTTTTACCAAAAAACAGCATGAACCTCATGTCACCACCTGCCCTATTCACCTGATTTTGCCCAGAGCAGCTTTTTTTTTGGTTTCTGAGATGAAAAGAATCCTCAGAGGGAGACATTTTGCCGATATGGAGGAGGTAAAACAAAGAAACGGCAGAAGTACTAAAAGGCATCAAAACTGACAACTTCAAAAATAGTTTTGAGCAGTGGAAAAAGTATCTTGATAGGAGCATTACATCAAACAGAGAGTACTTTGAAGGAGACTGAAGTTTAAACATGTAAGAATAAATACACAATTTTTTATAAATAAATTCCATTTTGAGGGTCTTCCCTTGTATATTTTTATCAGAATAACCAAACACTTTTAAATATTATTCAAGTTTTCCTATAGGTTCCTTTTTTTTTTTTTTTTTTTAGAATCAGAGACTCACTCTGTCACTCAGGCTGGAGTGTAGTGGCACGCATACGGCCATCCCAGCACTGACCTGCTGGGTTCAGATGATCCTTCTGCCTCAGCCTTCCAAGTAGCTGGAACTACAGGCAGGCGCTATCACACCTGGCTAATTTTTTTAATTTTATTGTAGAGATGAGGTCTTGCCAAGTTGCCCAGGCTGTTCTTGAGTCCTTGGGTTAGGCAATTCTTTTGCCTCGGCCTCCCAAAGTGCTGGAATTACAAGCTTGAGCCACCATGCCCAGTCAATTATACATAAACTTTCTTGTCAAGGCCCATAATGAATATTAAACAAAAAACAACTATATGACAAGTTTTCCATTTCTTACTAGGATTCTTAATTTAATTGTGTAGTAATCACTAAGGTTCATTCATGGTGGGGACTCAATACGTACCTTCAACGTATATCTATGATACTGCATTTAAAACATTAAGGTCATGTTAACATTACAGTTAAAGGTAAAATTACCTGTAACTGTGGAAGGTGGGATGCCTTTTGATTACTACTTTGGAATGTTTTCAGTGTGTCATGGAAAATTAGGTAAAAGCTTCATCAGGTATAAAGGGGAAAGTGTGCACATGCGTGGGTGTCCCCACAACATTCCTATAATAGGAAATTGTCTAAAGACTGAAGTTAGCTATACTCACCTTAACCACTTGATTCTCAAGAAATTTCATGAGACAACTGGAACTTGCTATATGTTTTCTACATTTCCAACAACGAAGAATACTTATTTCCTCTTGATTATGATTTTTGGTTCTCAATTCTTCACTTCTTTTCATCTGTGGGAATATTAATGCATTTTTAGAATATTAAATTGCCAGAGAAACTTGATTTTCTAAATTCTGAGCCTAGCAATAGCAGAGTGGAGCATAAAGAAGAACAATCATTTGTTGAGGTACTAGTTATCAAGTCTTAGGCTAGGAGCACCCTATAAACTATGCTGGGATTGAAAAATCCATTTAATTGTGACAATGACACATTATGTTAGTGACTACCAGCTTGCTTCCTTTTTGGAGAAAATTTTATGTCAACAGTTTTCTGTTTGTCTCTCACTAAAAGTGGTGAAAAGTAACTGCTCAAGAGTCAAGTCAGTAAGTGGTTTTTAAAGAGTCATCATAAGAAAACTACAAATATTTGTAAGTAGGATCTTTTGAATACCTACAACATTAAATTTTAAAAATAACAGGATTTATTGAGTTATAGTTAATTCTGTGATACTGGAAGTGCTTACTTTAAATTGATGGCAAAAAAATCCTTTATCCTGAGTATATTCATGTTTCTTTTATATTGTACTCACTGGAGCAGTTAACTATACTACATGTTGTGAGCTTGGTGATCAAACAAGATTCAGAGAATAGGCTCACTGATTCTTTAGTCTATTTTTAAACCTGAGATTTTATGTCTATATTTTGATTTAGATAAATTTGGGATAATTGTATATCCTGAAATCTAACTATATGCCAGACAATGAGTCAAACTCTGGGAACATGAAGATGAATAAAATGTATTTTCTCTCTTGGAGGTGCTCACTATGCCATCAACAGTTTTCTACCCTGTTACATTAGAATCACTTGGGAAACCTCAAAAAAGAGTGATACCTGGGCCTCACTCCTAGACATTTTGACTTATTCAGAAATGAAGATGGGGGTAGAAATTGTACTTTAAAAAATTCCTCAAGGGATTCTATAGTGTGGTCAGGGTAAAGATGGAGATGTACATATACAAACAAGTATATACAACAACTATAAAAACTTTAAGAGAGGGAACACTGATAGACTGTAACCAAGTTTAAAGGAGGGATTTAAGAAACTCTGGCTGGGAGGGCACAGCAAGTCCCTCTTGCGGTCAATCTAGTTTAGACCTTCAATCAGTAGGCTGCAGTTCTGTCTCTGATAATCTATCTTCAGAACCCATCTTAATCTAGTTAACCACTCTATTTAAACTACAAATTCAATGCTCAAACTCTCTTAATTTGCATATGTCCTACCTTCCTCTTTCTTCACTGTTGAAGCACTACCCTCCTTACTTAACTTCTTTAATGTTCTTCTTTCCTCTCTGTCGTTCTTAGCCTCTTTTATACTCATTTCCCTTTTAACCAGTAGTCCTCAACCAGGAGTGGGGACTAAAGGGAGGAGACATATCAGAATCATGTATAGAGAAAGTCTATTATCTGTTTGTGTCCCTCAACTCTGTGATACCTGCCCCACCCCAAAATTCTGTCATGCCTTCTTGGGATGCACCTATGTAGTAGCAAAACACCTGTAGAAGATTCTAGTGAGCCTTCACTGAAAACTGTTGAAAACTATACCCTCTCTCTATGTGACAAGTCTTCTATGGTAATGATTTTTTTGATCAATATATTTAGTTTTGATCTTGTTTAAAAGCTCTAGACCAGTATTTTCTTTTTAATTTTTTTTTTATTTTAAAAATGTGGGGTACAATTCAGGGTTAGGTATATTATGCGGGCACCCTTGTTGATGAGGTGTGGCCCCCTCCCCTGGCAGTTTCCCACTACTGCCAATCCCAACTCCCTCCCCTGGCAGTTTCCCACTACTGCCAATCCCTTTCTTATAGTATTATGATAATTGTTCAAGGTCTGCTTATCAGTGAGAACACGTGGTGCTCAGTTTTCTGTTTCTGTGATAGATCACTGAGTATGATAGACTCTAAATCCATTCAAGTTGCTGTGAATAGACCAATATTTTCAACCTCCAAATGCCAAGGGCACATTTCTAAAAGAATCTCCTTCAGAACATTTGTACTGACTACCTACTCTTTATAGATCTGTGCTATTCTATACTGTGGTCACTAACCAGGTTGTTATTGAATGCTTGAAATGCAGCTAACCTGAATTGAGATGTGCAGTAAGTATAAAATATACACCAGATTTTGAAGTCTCAGTAGATAACAAAAAGATTCAAGAATGATTTTTTTTTTGGTATGAATTAAGTGCATGATCACGACAATCATGGCTCACCACAGCCTCTACCTCCTGGGATGAGGGAATTCTTTTATCTCAGCATTCTGAATAGCTGGGACTACAGGTGTGTACTTCATGCCTAGCTAATTTTTTAATTTTAATTTTAATTTTTTATACAGACAAGCTTTCCACTATGTTTCCCAAGCTGGTCTTCAACTCCTGGGCTCAAGCAATCTGCCTACCTCTGCCTCTCAGAGTGCTGGGATTGCAGGCATGAGCCACCATACTTGGCTTCAAGAATCAGTTTGAATATACACAACATTTATCAATTAAGTTTGCGGTCTAGGCCACAGTTTGTAGTGTCCCCCAAACAATTATAATAACACCAAAGACCACTGATCACAGCTTGCCATAACAATGAATCATAATAATGAAAAAGTTTGAAGTGCTGCAAGAATTATCAAAATATGACACCGAGACATGAAATAAACACATACTGTCTGAAAAACAGTACTGACAGATATGCTCAATGGTTTCCACAAAACCCTCAATTTGTAAAAAATGCAATATGTGTGAAATGAAATAAAACAGAGTACACCTATCCTTTCTCTGACTTTCCACTTTCAAATTTTCTAGTCTCTCTTCCTATGGTATCATTTCTCTTTGGTCTGATTTCATGTTAAGAAATTGTTTCCATCATTTAAGGCTGAGCTCACATTTCTTTTGCACATGATTCCCAGGAAAATACAATTATTCTTTCCTTTGTGTTCCCACTTTTTACACACCTTTACAGTAGCACTCGTTATGCTGTAATATACTTATTTTTGTGCATGTGTATCTTACCAATTTAACTGTGAGCTCCTGAAAAGCACTGTACTCTACTCAACTCTGTACTCTTACAATCAACCATGGTACCTGGCACCAAAAAAATGCCCTCCACAAATATTCACTGAAATCAAATGAACAAGATAAAGCAGAACTCAGCTTACACAGCCTTTTCCCAATACTAAGTGTTAAGTATGTCTGGCCAACTAGTGGGACAAACAAAATAGAACTTCTTTTGCAATGAACTAGAGAAGAAATATAGCTAAGTTTATACCTATCTGAGTTTGAAAGAATGACTGAAAGCTATCCAACAGTGATCAACTTACAGGAGAACTGAGGTGGCTTCTGTCAGAAAACTCAAACTAAAAGAAGGGGGAATTCATGGTAAATCAGCCTATTGGCAAAATGGTAGTTTTTGGAACCCATTTGAATTCAGCACATTTGCTGGCTGCTAACTCAAATCCAAACCCAACTTAGCACCTTAGATGGTACCATGGGTTTTAGGAAGAGAGGGAAATAAATCAGGAAATAAATAAAAAGACTGTTTTCTCAAGTCTTTGACTTGTGGTATCTAAACAATTTTAGGTAACCTATGCCACATGGATTTAAAACTTTAAGGGCTTTAGCAGCAACCAAAAAACTATTGAAGCAAGCAGAGGAATAAAGACAAGGTGATCTTGGGAAACAGTACAATATAACATGGATATGAACTTATTGCTGAGTATATTTGAGATGCCCCACAATGCTCAGAAATACTAGGATTCTGCTGGGGTTTGAATTCAGAGTCAACAGATGAGAATAACAAACAGTAAGATTATGTTATTAATATTCATATGACTGCCATAGAACTTACAGACTAATAAGGCCTGAGAAATTCAGGTATTTTAGTTTTTACTTTCCTCCCAAATCCTCATCTCGTATTCCAGTTTTTATCAGACTTTGAGAACTGCTATTTTATTCAGAATAACTGTCTCAAAAATGTTGTCTGTGAAAATCTTATTTCCCAATAACATCCTTTAAAATATTTAGAAAGGATGTGTAAGTCCCTGTTAGAAACATATTTGTGATGTATTAGGTTGAATTTTCTATAATACTATACACTGAAATTACAACCTCCATAATTAAGTTACATTTCTTTATCTTCCTTTTGCTATTTGCTATTCTTGTGTAAAATACCAGCATTTGGCACAAGCATAATTAATTACTCTTGGGTTGCCAATCTTTGCTGATCTTCTTTGTTATTCATAAATTTAGACATGAGATAATGTCTAAAGTCAGAAACCAAAACAATTAACCAAAACAATTTTTAAATTGTTTAAATCAAAATAGTACAATTTTAAAAACTGAAATAGAACTCAGATGCCTTCTCAAAAAAAAAAAAAAAAAAGCGGAATAGGATATACTTATAAATGCTTTCACTGCCAAACTTTATCAATCTTTTGAGAAATTAATAGTCATTATAATTTATATTAAATGTAGAACAGAAAACATAAAAGAAAGACTAGCTCCTAACAATCTATTTATAAACACACATAGGTGCTGAAATTCTAAATAAAATACTAGCCAAAAGAATCAGTCAGTGAATTAAAAGAATTATCATGCTTTGACCAAGTAAGACTATTTTCAGGAATTCAAGGGTGGATAAAGCTTGAGAAGCTTGAGGGGAAAAAAATCTACTCAATATACTTAACAAACTAAAAGATTTTTTTAAAAACATGCTTATTTTAAAAGTTGTGAAAAGAAAACTTTTGGTGAAATTCAATACTTAGTCATGTGTGTAAAGCAAAAACACCATCCTACCAATAGAAAGTATCTTCCTTAACTTTATAAAAAGGCATTTTATTGAAAACTTTAGCAATTATAATATTTGACGGTGAAACTTTAAAAGCATTCCATGAACTGGGCTCGGTGGCTCAGCCTGTAATCCCGCGCCTTTGGGAGGCTGAGGTGAGTGGATTGTCTGAGCCCGCAGGTTCGAGACCTGCCTGGGCAGCGAGACCTCATCTCTACAATAAATCAAAACATCAGCCGGGCATGGTAGCGCATGCCTGTAATTCCGGCTACTCGGAAGGCTGAGGCAGAAGGATTGCCGGAGCCTGGCAGGTCGAGGCTGCGGTGGCCGGGAGCGGCCACTGCACTCCAGTCTGGGCAACTGAGTGAGACTCCAACTAAAAAATAAATAAATAAATAAAAATAAAAAATAAAAGCATTCCATGAAAAGAAGAACATAATGATGCTCACTATTTGCCCTATTATTCAGCTGTACAAGGACTCTTAGCTAATGAAATCATAGAAGAAAAGCAAACGAAAGGTACAGCATGGGAAAGGTTCATCAGTGAAAAAGAAACTAAGTGCCCGTTAATAAATGGCATAAATTTTTTGTTTTAGATCACTGATGTTTCCATCTTTTTAGAACTACAGCAGGCCCTTGAATAACAACATTTTGTTCAAAATCACTTGGTTATAACATTGATGCGGGGGGAAAAAATCAGTTCCCAGCCAGAACCACTGTCTATGTGAAGTTTGCAGGTTCTCCTCATATTTGTGTGGGTTTTCTCCAAGTACTCCAGTTTCCTCCCATGTCCCAACGATGTGCACGTTAGGTGAATGACATGTCTATACAGTCCCAGTCTGAGTGAGTTTGAGTTTTGGCATGAGTATACCATGCCATGGAATTGCATCTGCTAGGGCGAGTTCCCATCTTGCATGTGGAGCTGCCAGGATTAGCCTACAGCCATCTTTTGCTCTGAATTAGAATAGTTGGGTAAATAATTATCATCCTTTTATTAACCTTCCTTAGATGTACATATAGCTCACATTATTTCAATGTTAATAATATAAGTGTTTTGGTCTTTATTTAGGAGCTTAGCGATGCTTTTGTAACAAGAAATATGTCATAGGAAATTAACTTGTATTTATATCACCATAACCTATGGCAAAAGTGGTTTTGTTTTACATTGTTTTGATTAAAGTACCAGTTTCCAGGAACCTATCAAAGTCATTAAGTGAGGTCTTACTATATATAAATATCAATGGTCTGGAAGTTTTTTTCTCTGATACTGAGGAACTGAGGAAACACATGTATTAATAAACAATACTTATATTACACATAACTTTGATGTGGTATTTCTTTTTTCCTAACTACATAGGAGGTAGTTAATAAGTATTTGCTCACTATGATGATTTCAGCTCAACTACATTACTTTCATATACTTGGCAACCAAAACTTTCCAATATAGTAAATATGCTTGGTTTAAAAAGTTAACATTCAACTTTTGAACTTATACTCAATACTTTCAAAAGACATCCCACTCCTAATATGTACATTTCTCATTGGTTACAGGGTAAGAATAAAATCATGGAATATATTTTCCTATATGGTTTTTCTTATTCAAAGGAGAAATTGTGTTGCACAAATAAACACACTGGGATGCAATGTTAAAATTAAAAATAAGCTAACTAACATGATACCTAATGAGCTTTTGTGGTACGAGAAATACACTAATTTCTAATGGACGATCAGTTTCTTGCTCTGGGTACTGGTCATATAAGCATATTTACTTAGTGAAAATTCATCAAACTGTACACTTATGATCTGTTCATTTTATTTATATACATTTCAATATAAAATGTACTTTAAAACTTGTCACTTTAAAGTGTGTCTCTCTTGCTTTCTCTCTTTCACCTTTCCATCTATTCAGTATAACTCCATGTTTGCATCTGATGATAACAATGGATAAAGAATGGTCAAGAATGAGCAATGTCTACAGTGACAACTCTCATCATCTAGCCCTGGTTAAAAGGCCAGGGTTTTATAACAGGTGGGGAAAAAAATCTTAAAGGCAGTTAAGAGAAAGGACTGACTACTTACCAAGTGAGATCTATCAGAACAGTAGCAGACGTCTCAGCAGAATCTTAACAAGCCAAAAGAGACTGGGGACCCACTTTTAGCATTCTTTTTTTTTTCTTCTTCTCATTTTTAGCATTCTTAAAAGCAATACCAGTTCAGAATCTCTCACCCCATGAAACTAAGTTCATGAAACGAAGGAGAATTAAAGTCATTCCCAGACAAAGAAGTGCTGAGGGAATGTGTCACCACAAGACCTAATCTATTAGAGATGCTTAAGGGAGTTCTAAACTTGGAAATAAGAGAATCTTACTACCAACACAAAAGCATATGTAAGCACATAGCCTATAGACCATGTAAATCAACCACAAAGGTTAGAACACAAAGTACTTTCTTAGCAACATTATGACAGGAACAGACTTTCACATACCAATTGCTAACTTAAACTAAACTAAAAGGCATAAAGTAGTAAATTAGATTTTAAAAATATGATCCATCCTTTTGTTGTCTTTAAGAAACCCATTTCACATCTAATGACACAAGAGCATGAACCCTATTGTGAACTGTGCATGCAAGGAATCTAGATTGCACGCTCCTTATGCGAATTGAAAGCCTGATGATCTGAGGTAGAACTGAGGTGGTGATGCTAGGTGACACTAGCACTGGAAGAGGCTGCAAATACAGATTAACATTAGCAATGAAGTTTGACTGCACAGAGAATATAATAAATAAATAGCTTGCAGACTAATATCAAAACCCTATCAGTAAGTGGCAAGTGAGTTGATGTACTTCAATTGTGCATCTGGTGCATCTGGTGGCAGGCTTTAAGTCAGAATCTGACACTTATTTTAGTCCACAGGTGACTTGCCTATTATTTTATTTAGCACTTCCATCTGTTCCTCTTTTTTTATGGTGAGTTGTAAAATTATTTCATTATATATGATAATGCAACAAATACAGAAACAAAGTGCACAATAAATGTTACGCACTTGAATCATCCTGAAACCATCCCCCTCTTCCTGGTCCACAGAAAATTTGTCAGAACATTCCACTCACCAAACACAGATTATACATTCTTCTAATCTGCACATGGAGCATACACTAAGATTGACCACATACATGCTGATAAATCAAGCCTGAATAAATTCTAAAAAGTCAAGATAATGCCAAGCATCTTCTTGGACCACAGCAGAATAAATACAGAAATGAATACCAAGAGGAACCATCAAAAACAGGGGTCTCCAAACCCTGGGCCACAGACAGGTACTGGACATGAAAATGGTCTCTGGCGCCGAAAAGATTGGGGACCACTGCTCAGAAACACACAAACACATAGAAATTAAACCATTTACTCCCAAACAATTTTTTGGGTAAACAGTGAAATCAAGAAAGAAATAAAAAGTTTCATAGAAACAAATAAAAATAAAGATACAACATGCCAAAACCTCTGGGGTACCATTAGAACAAAACTGAGAGGTAAGTTTGTACCATTACATGCTCACATAAAAAAAATAGAGAGATTCAAATAAACAACCTAGTGTAACATTTAAAGGAAATGGCAAAACAAGAACATAATAAAACAAGAGCTAGCAGAAGAAAAAAATAATCAAAGTCATAGCAGAAGTACATGAAATTGAGCCTTTAAAAAAACATATAAATGATCAATGATTTGAAAAGCTAGTTCTTTGAAAGAATAAACAAGATTCACAGACCCCTAGCCAGATTAATAACAAAAGAGAGAAAGAAAATACCTAGAAATACAATTGGAAATAAAAAAGGTGATATTACAACTGATCTTGAAGAAATACAAAAGATTATCAAAGATTATTATAATTATCTGCATGCATCTAAGTTAGAAATCTAGAGGAAATTAATAAGTCTTAGAAAATAAACGTCCCAAGGTCAGAACAGAAAAAAAGGAAAACATGAACAGACCACAAACTGAACAAAGTCACAAAACTGAATCAGTGATAAAAAACCTACCTACCAAATGGATTCACACCCAAATTCTACCACACATACAAGGAAGAGCTGATACCAATCATACTCTAAGCATTCCAAAGTATTCAAAAATAAAGGACTCCTCCCTAACTCAGTCTATGAAGCCAATATTATCTTGACACCAAAAAATGTCAAAGATACATAAAATAAATAAAACTATAGGCCAAGATCCTTGATGAACATAGAAGCAAAAGTCTTCAACAAAACACTAGCGAATCACATGCAACAGTGAGACAGGAGATAGCTAGAGAAAGCTAGGTAGACAGCCAGCCTGGGTCCTCCTGTAACAACGTAGCTAACTTCCAGCAGGCCCCTCAGGCTGTTACTCTGTTGGTAAACAAGCACCCTGCTAGCCTCTCAAACTAGAGTTTAAGTACTCACTACGGATAGAAAAACAACCAATCAGCTTGCTGCTAAGTACCAACAAATCAGCTCAGTCTTAGGGCTATATAAGCACCAGGTTTCAGTCCCAGACTGGCAACCCTTTCAGGCCCCCCCCCCCCACTGGGGAAGCTTTTCTGTCCTCTTAATAAATCCTGCTTTCTCACTTTCCAGCTGTGCGTGCCCCTCATTCTCCCTGGGCAGGAGACAAGAACCTCAACTTGAAGAGCTGCAGAAGATCATCAGAGCTGAAGAGCTGTACACCCTGGCGGCTGGCTTGCCCAGCGGATAGAGTCAGCTGAACTGGGAGAGCTGGTGGAAGACGGCAAGGCTCTGAGGCTAAGACACGTCTGTGGGGCCGAACACTCCCAGGACTTGGCTTACCAGCTCATTAGAGCCCACACTCTGGCGGCTAGCCTTGCCAGCCCACTGAGGCAGCAACACTCTCAGGGCTTGGCTTGCTAGCCCATTAGAGCCAACATTTCGGGGGCTAGGCTTACCACCCCCTCGAGCTGACCCTCCCTGGGGCTCAGCTGGCCAACCCATTGAAGCTGACACTCTTGAAGCCCAGGCTGACCTGAAAAATCTGTATCAATAGCACAGCACAAAGATCATTCACCATGACCAGGTAGGCTTTATTGCCGAGATACAAGGTTGGTTCAACACATGCAAATCAATAAATGCAACCCACCACATAAACAGAAGTAAAACTATGAACCATGTGATTATTTCAATAAATGAGGAAAGGACCATGTAATTATTTCAATAGATTAAAAAGTATTTTATAAAATCTAATATCTTCCCATAACAAAAACCTTCAACCATCTAGGCTTTGAAATTATTCCTCAAAATAATAAAAGCAATCTATGACAAGCCTACAGCCAGTATCATACTTAAAGGGCAGAAGCTGGAAGCATTCTCCCTAAGAACCAGAACAAGACAACGATATTCACTCTCTGCACTCCTATTTAACATAATACTGGAAGTCCTAGCCAGAACAATCAGGCAAAAGAAAGAAATAGGTATCCAAATAGGAAAGAGGAAGTTAAATTATCTCTCTTCATACATGATAAGATTCTATATCTAGAAAACTCTAAAGATCCCTAGAAAACTCAAAAGACTCCTAGCACTCATAAGCAACTTCAGAATCTTGGGTTACAAAATCAAAGCTCCCAAATAATTTGTATTTCTATACACCAACAACAAACAGGCTGAGAACCAAACTAAAAATCCCATCTGCAATAGCCACAAAGACAAAAGTACCTCAGAACATATCTAAGCAAAGAAGTGAAAGATCTCTAAAAGAGAACTACAAAACAATGCTGAAAGAAATCAAAGATAACAAATGAAAAGCCATCCCATGCTCATGGATCAGAATTAATATTGTCAAAACGTCTATACTGCCTAAGCAATCTACAGATTCAATGCAATCCCCATCAAACTACCAGCATGATTTTCACAGATCTAGAAAAGCAATGTTTAACTTCATATGGGAGCAAAAAATAGCCTGAATAGTCAAAGCAATCCTAAGTCAAAATAAAACAAAGCTGAGGGCATTTAATATCAACATTGATTTTCCAAATGTAAGAAAATGTCTACTTTGTCAGTATGTTACCTATACTAGTCTAAGCAGGTAACATAATACCAGAGACTGGCTGACTTAAACATCAGAAATTTATTTTCTCGCAGTTCTAAAGGCTGGAAGTCCAAGATTAAGATGGTGGTAGAATTGTTTTCTGGTGAGGTTTCTTGTTCTGGCTTGCAGACAGCCACGTTCTCATTGTGTTCTCACATGGCCTTTCTTGTGTGCATGCTTACTTCTGGTGTCTCTTCTTTTTCTTTACAGAACAGGAGTTCCATTAGATTAACGCCCTACCCTTTTGACCTCATTTAACCTTAATTATCTCTGTAAAGGCCCTATCCCCAAATAGCCACATTGGGGCTTAGGATTTCAACATACAAATTTAGGAGGGAGGACACAATTTAATCTGTAAGATTCTTCCCTCTGACCCCCCAAAGTTATGTCCTTCTCACATGCAAAAAACATTTATTACATACCAACATCCCCCAAAAGTCTTAACCCATGTTAGCATTAACTCCAAGTTCAAAATCTCATTTAAGTGTCTTAAAAAGGGATGGATGAGTCTCAGGTATGATTAATCCTGAGGCAAAATTTCCTTCCAGCTGTGAAACTGTGAAACTATGCAATTTATATGCTTCTAAATACAGTGGTGGGAAATACAAATGGTCTCCATTACCATTCCAAAAGAAAGAAATCAGAACAAAGAAAGGGATGACAGGTCCAAAATAAGTCCAAAACCTAGCAAGACAAATTCCATTAAATTTTAAGGCACAAGAATAATAATGCTCTGCCCTACAGGCCCACTGTAACAGTGGCTTTGCCTTCTGGACTCGCTGGGATGGCAGCCTTGCTCCCTTGGTTCTGGGTGGCAGTCTTGCCCTAAGGCAATGGGCAAGGGTAGCCTAGCTTGCTGAAACTGAGGAGATAGCCTCACACTCTGAAACTAAGGAAGAGACAGCCTTGTCTCCTAGGCCTGTGTGCTCTGGGCCTATGGATGCAGTAGCAGTCTTGCTGATCTCTGAATCTCTTCACGTCATTCTTCTTTCTTGAAGGAAAGTCATGTTTACAGCTAGACAGATCTATTTTGTTCCTTAGAATTCTAGAAGCCCAAAAGCCTTCCTTTATTTTGCCCTGTCCTCCTTAATCCAAAGTGGCAGTATCTCTGATGGTAAGAACCCATCACTATTCTTGGCTTCTGCTGAGACGGTTGATTAAAATATGGATAATATCTTTATGGAAAGATTGTCCAGCTACAAACTGGGTGTTTTCTCCAGAACATGCTAATTTTTTACGATGTAGACCAGCTGAGAATTTTCCAAATCTTGTTTTCTGGTTCCTTTTAGCTTAACAATTCCTTCCACAATTCATATCTGACCTCTCAATTATACTATAGGCAATAAGGAGAAACCAGGCCATAATTTCAACCCTTTGCTCAGAAATCTCCTCTACTAAACTTTCCAAGGTCATTACTAACAAGGTCTACCTTCCACAAACCACTAGAATACAATTCAGCCAAGATTTTTGTCACTTTATTACAAGGGTTGTCCTTGCCAGTTTCTCATAACATGTTCCTAATTTCTGTCTGAGACCTCACCAGAATCATCTTTAACATTCATATACCAGTTATGCTCGGTGGCTCAGCCTGTAATCCTAGCACTTTGGGAGGCTGAGGTGAGTGGACTGCCTGAGCCTGAGGGTTCAAGACCCACCCAGGCAACTTGGCAAGACCTCGTCTCTACAATAAATTAAAAATTAGCCGGGCATGGTTGTGCACGCCTGTAGTTCCGGCTACTTGGAAGGTTGAGGTGGAAGGATGGCTGAAGCCCAGCAGGTCGAGGCTGCGGTGGCCAGGAGTGTGCCACTGCACTACAGTCTGGGAGACAGAATGAGATTCCAACTCAAAAAAAAAAAAAATCATATACCTACCAATGATTCCTTCAAGCCAATCTAGGCTTTTTCTAACAGATGAGTCAAACTCTTCCAGCATCAAGCGACTATTACCTAATTCCAAAGCTATTTCCACATTTTTACATATTTGTTAGAGCAGAGCTCCACAGTACCAAAACTCTGCATTATTCTGCTCAGGCTATCATAACACAGTATCACAGA
>NW_007248074.1:84225-86451 GCF_000164805.1 Carlito syrichta
TAAAAAATATATATCAAATTCAATATTTCTCAATAAGTAAAAAATCCTGTTAGTAAACAAGAAAGAAAAATTAAAATGTGGGATGACCAAATAATTTGAAGCTCTCTTAGCAATCAGTATATTTCTTAAAAATTAACACAAGATAAAAAGCTAAGTGAGGTAAAATTGGTAAATGTATGAAATGTATGCATGCCAACTTAGAAAATAAAATGCTTAAATGATTGAGCTAGTTCAAACTATCTCAGAGCAAATAATATATCAAAATTTAGATCTTTTTAAAGCTACTTATACCCACTGGGAACTTAAATTTAAAAAGCAATACAATATATAAATTATTTGTTTACAAGAATCGTGATGTATTCATAGCCATTAGAATATTCAATCATCTAAAGGTTGTACACTGGAAACACTAGTACATTATATCACCATAAAATGAGAAGAAATATTCTATTTATAGACAAAAAGAAATAGCATGTTCTTAATGTAAGATAAGCTTCACTGGACATAGGACACAGTAATCCCAGAAGTCACCCATAACTGCTTCACAGAAGAGGGCTTTGGAATCAGTGACTGTTCATATGAGCACACCATAATACATAATAACCCTCTCAGAAATGGGTCTTACAGATATTATTTTGTAAAACTGATAATATGTTAGTTCCCCCTATTGATGCTGAATCGTCTTGGTATCTGTTGTGATCACAGAAAAACTGTAGGAAAAGGCACCCGAACCCAAGGAGGCCACAGCAAAGAGGACTAATGATGCAAAAGACAATCACAAAATTGTCTGTGAACCATTTAAGAGTACATTAGTTCACAAAAAGTTATCCTATGTTAAGTAAAAATTAAAAGTTTCTTACAGTTATGACTAGATCCCTGTGCAATTTATGTGCCTTACTTAGTTCAATGAATATTTCAAGCACATGTATTATGTAGTGAAAGCTGGCTTGTAATCCAGGATCCTTCTCATATTACTTTTCAATCATTGTCAAGGGTATCAGATACTATATTTGCACAATAGGAGACTGGATCAGGTGATTTCTAAACTGTTAGTTTTATAATTCTAGGCTTAGTAGCTACAGTGACTAAAATGGCATTTGAAACTTTTATTAACTCTAAAACTATCTATATCATAAATTACAGAGAGATATCTCTCCAATCTTCTTCTGAAAATTTTGATGTTATATACTTCTACATTGAACACGATAAAGTCAACTTAAATAGTTTAAATAATTCTGCATATACTTTGGTGTGCACATCCATAAATATTATTCTTATAAAGTGTCCAACTTTTGTTGATTAAAAAAATACTCAAAAGGGAAAACTTCTACACTGTTGGTGGGAATGTAAGCTAGTTCAACCTATGTAGAAAGCAGTGGGGCATTTTATCAAAGAACAAAAAATTGAGCTACCATTCAACTTAGCAATTACACTTTTGGGGAATATATCCAAAGGAACATAAATCACTCTTCCAAAAGACACCTGCACTTGTATATTTACTGCAGCACTATTTTCAATAGCAAAAACATGGAACCAACCCAGATGCTCATCAAAAGTGGAGGGGAAGGAAAATGTGGTACATGTATATGATGGAGTACTATGCAGCCATAAAGAAGAACAAAATCATGCCCTTTGCAACAACCTGGATACAGCTAGAAATCATCATTCTAAATGAACTATCACACAAACAAAAAAACTGAATACTAAACATCGGGCCATGTAGGCACAAGGGCAAAAACAAGAGATTGTGGGCACTACCAAAGAGAGGGAGAGAATGGGGACAAAGGGCCCACAACCACCCGTTGGATACCATGTCCACTACTAGGTGGGAAGAGGGCTTGCTGGAAGCCCAAACCTCACCTTCACGCAATTTATTTATGAGCAAATCCTCATGTGGACTCCACAACTCTGAAATTCAAAATAATCTTTAAAGGATAAATACTCAATAGCTCAAACTGCCTTATTCCTAGCTAGCCACTTCTTCCTTTCCTTACTTCTATTTTTCTTCTACCTCCCCTGGGCTTGCTAAGTTCTTAAGCATGATACAATGCATATCCAACCTTAATGAGAAACTCTAATGTGAATTTCCTACTGTAGTAGCTACCATATACTTCCTATTCTGTTCTACAGGATGTTAAGATACACACTTCAATTAAAGTTGAACACTACCTCTCTATTCTTGTAAATTACCTCCTTTTTCCTTTTCTTTCTCTCACAAACATATCT
>NW_007248074.1:86875-107042 GCF_000164805.1 Carlito syrichta
AGATGAGGTCTCGCTGCCCAGACGGGTCTCGAACCCGCGGGCTCAGGCAATCCACTCACTGGGATGAATTTAAGTTTGGTATGTATGAGCAGGAGATTTAAATGTGGGATGGTTCTCTAAAGCCATGAAAGTGGGTGTTATGTCCAAGGTTGTGAGTATGAATAGAGAAGAGAATCAAAGAGTGGGTCCTGGAGTCACCTCAATTTTCTACAGATATGAATTTCTTCTCAGCTATGTCCACTCACTCTCATTCATTTCCTTATGGATTTTTCAATTCTGGATATGAACTCATCTTTACCATGAAACTACTACAGGACCTTGTTTGAGGGTGTTCCTCCAGGAAAAAGAGTTTCATATTATATCTGCCAGGTGTTCCAAAGGCATCTAGGTAAGTTTCTCAGTTTTGGAGTTCTTGGCTCACTCTAATAGTATAAATTCAAATCCCAAAACCTGAAGTTAAGGATTCTCAAATGATTTGGAGAATGTCACAATCTAAAAATGAATAAAGAAAAAGAAAGAATCCAATTAAGTACTTAGTTTACCTTTGCTGTACAGACCATTTCAGAGTAACTAAATAGTTGGCAAAAATTCATCAGTAGAGAAGTATGATGTTAATAAATGTAGGATGATTATATTAAAACTTCCTATTTTCAATCATATTGAAATGATGGAGGTAGATAAAACAATCAGTAGATGCTAAAACCATTAGAACAAAAGGATGATGGAGCGCTTTGTAATGGCCAGGTAAGGCTTACCACTTAAAGATCAATCCTAAATCATCAAAAATAGGACAACTGCATTAGTTTTCTAGGGCTGTCATAACGAAGTACCATAGATTGGGCAAGAAATACAAAAATTTATTGTCTCACAATTCTGGAGACCAAAAGTTCAAAATCAAGGTGTCAGCAGGTTTGGTTTCTTCTGCAGCCTCTCTCCTTGGATTGCAAATGGCTGTCTTAGTATGTCCTCACACAGTCTTTGTTTCTTTCCTACTGAGACTTTGTGTGTCCAAATTTCCTCTTCATATAAGGATATCAGTCAGATTGGATTGGGGCCTACCCCAACACATTCATTTTAACTTAATCACTTCTTTTAAAGTCCCCAACTTGCAGTCATGTTCTCAGGAACCATGAGTCAGGTCTTCAGTACCTGAATTTTAGTGGTCTCAATTCAACCCAACAATCAAACATCATATGCCTCCTGATGTGCACCATCTATGAAATATCCTTTAAAAAAGAAAAAATTAACCTTAACCAAAGCAAACATCTAAATCTATGAACCACTTTACTTCCTATACAAAGGACAGAGGAACATTAAATGACACCACGAGGATAAAACTAGCCAAATCCACAATGTGGAAAGTTCTACAGGACAAATGACTTGTTTTGCTTTGTTTCGTTTTCAACAACTAAATGCATTTTTTTAAAAAAGAGGAGAAACTTGAGATTTAAAAGAGACTGATTAAAAGGCACAAAGTTTCAGTTAGACAGGAGGAACAAATGTTTTGAGAACTATTGCACAGCATGATGACGATAGTTAACAATAGTGTATTGTATATACACAGTCACACACAGGGTAATGACATCTTGGTCAATGATGACCATGTACATGACAGTGGTCTCATAGGATTATAACACGTATTTTTCTGTACCTTCTCTGTGTTTAGATTAACAAATACAATTGTGTTACAACAGCTTAGATTATTCAATATAGTAACAAGTGGTACAGGTTTGTAGTCAAGGAAAAATAGGCTACATCATAAAGCCAAGGTGTGGAGTAAGCTATACCCTCTATGTTTGTGCAAGTATGCTCTTATAAGTTTCAAAAGATGACATTGCCTAATGAAGCATTTCTCAGAACATATCCCCATTGTCAAGTGACTCATGACTGAGTATAACATCACTTTGTTATATAATACCATTGCTATGTCTTGAAGGGTCCTTAGGCTAGAGATAAAAACTGAAGTATTTACAGGCAAATATATAATACATATAAATATAATGTAGAAACACTTTATAATGGAGAAAAAGAAACAAGAATGAAAGAATACTAGTAACTATTAAAGTTGGCTAATGGATACATGAAGATTCATTATACAATTCTATTTTTCTATATGTTTCAAAGTTTCTACAAGTTTTTTTTTTAAGAAAATTTAATAAATAGAATTTTCAGACGAGACTTTTCCCCACTTTCACTCAGACACTAAGGCAATACAGACTTCCTTATCTCTCTATATCAGTGGACCATTAATTTTTTTCTAATCTACTGCCCAAGGATGTTGTCCTTCCTAAAACCTGAATTTACTTAGAGGCTTCAGTTCTCTGCCTCATGTGTACCAAAGACCTCTATCCTCTGTATGACCACGGGTATTAAAACCCAAGCCCCTGCTGGGCATGATGATTCACACCTGTAATCCCAGCACTTTGGGAGGCAGAGGCAAGAGAATTTCCTGAGCCTAGGGGTTCGAGACCAGCCTGGGTAACTTGGTGAGACATCGTCTCTATACTAAATCAAAAAATTAGCCAGATGTGGTGGTGTGTGTCTGTAGTTCCAGCTACTTGGGAGGCTGAGGTGGAAGAATTGTCTGAGCCCAGTAGGTTGAGGCTGCAGTGGCTGTGAGTGTTCCACTGCACTCCAACCTGGGAGACAGAGTGAGACTCCCACTCAAAACAAAAACAAAAACAAAAATCCAAGCCCCTAAATTAGTGAAGCTAGCAACCCCACTCACACCAAGGGTAGTCTTTATGTCATGTGTCATTTGTCAATCTCTCCTTACCTTTGTTCTTTTTGGTTCCTGAGACTTTCCTTACATATATTGCAAGCCTACCTATGTATCTTTGTAGTGTTACATAAAATATTTCTAGAGCAGTTCTAGGTATTTGTAGCTTACGTTTTCAGATTATCATAACCAGAAACCTCCTCCTGCAGTTAACTGTTGAAAGACAAATTTCCTATTCCACTTATTTGGCAATATCACTAAGAGTTACAATCATGATTCTTAGTATTTGGTCTCAAAATTTTAGAAGTCTGAAAGGATGGGGCAAAGAGCAAGAAAGAGGATTAAGACAGGTTGAGGGCAAGAGTTTCCTTGCCAGCTCTTTCAAAAATGTAAAATGGAGCAAAATTTCTCTCTTTTACAGACCAAGAAAGAAGTATGGGGAGATAAAAAAGTATCATCCCACATACTCTATAAACAATAAGCAAATGTGTGTCCTCAAACATTCTAGGCCAAAAATTATGGTTCTAGTCATCAAAGTTATACTTTATGAAAATCTGAAGTATTGAACTCTCCCCACTGAAGGTAGAATCCTTTTTGAAGATGCAAAACATATCACATTATTCTCCCGTTCCCTTCAGGGTCTGCCCAGTCCTCTGATCACTGGGTTGCTGCCAATGCTCTGCCCCAGTCTGATCCACAGTCCAGCAATCCAGCTTTCTTTAACTTCCTCTGCTTCAAAGTTTCCTTCCTCCTGCTTATATCCCTGGATGCCTGGAAAGTTTAGACTCTAGGTAGTACTGTCTTATCCTTCAGGCCTCTATTTAAATGCCCCTTCTAGGGGAAAACAGAGGGTTGAGTCTTTCTTAACCTAGGTATGACTCCCTCTTATTTTTCTCCAAAGGCCTTTGTTAGTTCTCCTTCATAACATTCACTCCACTCTAAAGTACTTTCTTCCATGTCTGCCTTGTTTGCTGAGTTGCAAACTCCTCCACAGTTTAGTATAGGATAATGTCCCACAGTGCTGGGCACTTATCAGTTCTATCAATGAGTGAAAAAGCAAGCAAGCAAGCACAAGCAAGACAAAAAGTAATAACCCTGCCCTTCCTTTGCCTAAAGTCAAGGCATAATTTATTGGCATCACCAGGATAAATTTAGCAAACAGCGACAAAAGAAGCTGTCCGTATTAGTCTCATTAAGATATTATAAGATTGACTTTTCAGAGATTTCATTATAGAACACAGTCTGAGTTTCATGATATCATATGTTGTCTGATGACTGCATGTTACTGGATGCATTAAAATCACATGCAATCCTGTTTATGAAACTATTCATCAAAAAATGCATACTTCTTGGCCAGGCACAGTAGCTCACACCTATAATTCCAGCACTTTGGGAGGTGGAGGCAAGAGGATTGCCTGAGCTCAGGGGTTCGAGACCAGGCAATCCTCTTGGATTCAGGGGTACTGGACAACTTGGCGAGCCCTCGTCTCTACAATACATAAAAAAATTAGCCAAGCAGGTGGTGTGTGCCTGTGGTCCCAACTACTTGAAAGGCTGAGGTGGAAGGATCACCTGAGTCCAGCAGGCTGAGGTTGTGGTGGTCATGATGCCACTGCACTCCAGCCTGGGTGACATAGTGAGACCCCTACTCAAAAACTAAAAAAGAAAAAAAAAATGCATACTTTCCCCTTTTTAATTAGCAATGGGCCAGAAAGTGGTATACCTTCCATATTTTTTTTTGAGTTGGAGTCTCACTCTGTCTCCCAGACTGGAGTGCAGTGGCTGCTCCCAGCCACTGTAGCCTCGACCCGCTGGGCTCCAGCGATCCTTCCACCTCAGCCTTCCAAGTAGCTGGAATTACAGGTGCACGCTACCATGCCCGGCTAATTTTTTTATTTATTGTAGAGATGAGGTCTCGCCAAGTTTCCCAGGAGGGTCTCGAACCCGCGGGCTCAGGCAATCCACTCACCTCAGCCTCCCAAAGGCGCCAGGATTACAGGCTGAGTCACCGAGCCCAGCTACCTTCCATATTTTTAAAGCTAAAATCTCCACATACAAATTCTAAAATCAAAGGGTTGACATTATTATTTTAAAATGTGAGTCCAGTACTTATTAAGCAGCATTAGCTCCTTTAATCATCAAGACACTATTATGAGGTAGAAATTGTTAACTCCATTTTATAGATGAGGAAACTGATGACTAGAGAAGTAACTTCTCAAATTATCCCCATCATTTTATGAGGAACAGTTCTTATTTTCTATAACTATTCCTCACAAAATGATGGGAATAATTTTCTGAGGATGTGGGCTGAAGTTCTGACAGAAAATTCTAAGCTGGGATGGTGAAAGTGCTCTCTGAAAAGTCACTTACTAGAATAGAGGAGGCAACAAACACCACTGGCTGTCCTTCCCTACCTGCTGTAGTCTTAGCTGAGTACAATAAGAAAAGCAGAAGGTAAAGCATGGAAGTAGCAACTAACTGTAAGGTGAAACTTCAAGATCTTCACTCAATCTCAATCAGATTTTGGGTGACATCAGAAGTACTTGCCTTTAGCCATTCTAAACATAAAGCAGGGTTCAGTAAGTTGAGAGTCCACAAAAACTCTGCACACACTACTCTCTTGCCATATGACTGTTGGTAATATTCTTTATTTTTAACTTTTGCTTTGTTTTTGTGTATTTTCCCCTTTCTTTGTAAGTATGGAATCCACATCAAGACATATCCCATTTGCTATCATTTATTCTTCTGTTCTTATATACTTACTACCGTCTGACAGCAAATGTCTCTGAAGACACCTGTTCTAAAGAGTTCTTCAACATGAATCTCCCTGAAAGTCATTGATACTCTTAGATTGTATACGAAGATGAAGATTTGGCTTCTACTAAAACAGTGACACTATACTAATGGCTTCTTCTGTCTCCTCATTCAGTGAGGCCCTAAGAGGCTATTTACATATGCAGCGTTTAGCTTGTTTTCTTTATGTTTTTCTTACACTCCAAAGTTATTTATGACTCAATAAATCCAACATTCCTTGTTTCACAATAAATCTTTTAATGGTGATTAGTGAAGGTCTGCTAATGAAATTAGGCTGATTCATTTTGTGAAATTTCTTCAAAGCCAATTTGAAATTGCATTATTTAAGAAAGTCACAGTTGTACTTTTTCCTCATAGAAAATCTTGAAAGGAATCCCAAAATGTCAACCTGACAAAAGCAGTGAAGGAGTTACATATAGTACTACTTGCAGAGTCCCTGAGACAAAGACTGAGCACTACTGATATAAAACATGGTGTTCAGGCAACCACTGTCAATCAAATTATTGAAATGAATATTATATTACAATTCATTTCAATAACAAATCTTCCCTTGTTCCACAGTTTTCGGAGGTTTCATTTCAGGTTACCTTATTTCTTTTTCTTCCTACACGTGTTCAGTCACAGGGAGATCTGCCCAGACTTGGTGACAAAAAAACAAGTTGAGGAAACTACCCACCCATAATCACTTTTCTGCCCACCCTCTCTGATCTAGGCAAAGACTGCTACACACACACAAAGCACACAGTTCAGTTCTCATATGTCTAACAGGCTGTTAACACCTGGTTTTCTGTTCTCTATTCTTCAGAGAGGGTATCTTTCAGTACACTTTATTGCCTACCTGTTTCCTTATGAGAGGAACTGATATGACCCATGAACACAACTGTAATTGCAATTGCTGTCATGCTAATTGTGTTTTGGGTCTCCAAATGCTCTGTGGCACTCAGGATAAAACTTTCAGCTTAGGGCTTCCTGGAATTTGCTGGGAACACAGGACATAGAGGAAAATTCAGCAGTTTCTGCCCCACAGAGAAGTACATAGGAGGTCGAGAGAAACATCTGTTCATTTTGCTGGTTGGTAGAGGTTCTAAGAAGGGAACTGACCACAGGAGAAGGATGGAGCCTTTTATCCTGTATTTATCAGGTTGTCTACATCTTGAGGCAAAGGTGGGATACACAGGTGCTGAGGTAGAGAAATTCTTCTAGGACCATCTACTCCTTAATCAAGGTCACATTCTCTGGATCTTGCTGTTTTAGAGGCCTTTATTTGGGTTTTATGGTAAATTTTCATTTTATTATATATCTTCATAGGAACTTAGTGGAAAATGAGAAAAGGTTATACCAGAGGCTGTTAGCTATCATTTTTGTACCAGGGAACTCTTTTATTTTTTTTATTTCTTTTTTTTTTTTCTTTTTTTTTTTTAAGTTGGAGTCTCACTCGGTCTCCCAGACTAGAGTGCAGTGGCCACTCCCGGCCACCGCAGCCTTGCCTACTGGGCTCCAGTGATCCTTCCGCCTCAGCCTTCCAAGTAGCCGGAATTACAGGCATTGCGCTACCACGCCCGGCTGATTTTTTGATTTATTGTAGAGATGAGGTCTCGCTGCCCAGGCGGGTCTCGAACCCGTGGGCTCAGACAATCCACTCACCTCAGCCTCCCAAAGGCGCAGGATTACAGGCTGAGCCACCGAGCCCGGCTGGGAACTCTTTTATATAAATGTTTAAAGATTAATAACTTTATGTATATTCCAATGTGAGACTTTTGTGGCATGTTTATTTCTCCATTTGTTAATTTATATCATATCTCATCTAGAAAGAAATTTTGAAAGTAATGTAGAAAGATGCAAATCTTGAGAAGATCAAGGTAGTGACTAGATGTTGGGTCATAAACTGTTTCAAAAAACAGAGTAGAATATATGATAAATTGAAATATTATACATTTTTAACTTCAGTTTAAGAAAAGGCAAAATTAAGAGACAACCCAGAGAATGGAAGAAGACATTTGCAAATATAAACAAATGGTTAACAGTGTCAATTCTGCAACACAATATTAAAAAATCTAATAGTAAAATAAACAGAGAGTATAAAAATGCAGTTCCTAGAAGAAGAAACCCAAATGGTCAGCAATCACATAAAAAGTGTTCAACCTCACCAGAAGTCAGGAAAATAGAAATTAAACCAAGATACCATTTCATACCCATCAAACAAAAAATTTATTACAATACCAGCTATAAAAATGATATGGAGCAACAAGAATCTTATAAACTGCATAACCAAGTACAACCATTTTGGAAAGCAATTTTGTAAGATCTGGTAAAATAAAATATGTATATCTGAGGATTTTCAGCTCTACTTCTAGGTTTATATATGCATAAGAAACATTATATCATATTGGGATGTTTACTTAAGCAACACTTTGTAGTAACAGCAAAAACTAGAAACAACTCAAGTATGCATGAATTGATTTGATAAATAAGCTTTTGTTCACTCATACAATGGAGTAGTATATATAATAAAAGATAATAAGTTAAATCTATATGTATCTACAAATATTAAAAATATTTTAAGTTAAAAAAGCTACAGAATTATACACATTAAAGAATATAGCATAGTAAAAGTTATGAAAAATTTAAAAGCATGCAAAACAAAGTTAAATTTTGCTTATTGATACGTGCATGTGTAGTAAAAGCATAAAATAAGCATGCATGGGAATGACAGACATCAAGGGGCTTAAATTCTATATCTGCATTTTTCTTTTTAAAAATCAGAAATAAATAATAAAATGTTAACATTTCATAAAGCTAAGTGGTGGGAACATAGATGTTCAGTATATTATATTCTATATCATATATTTAAAATATTTTATAATTTTTATGAACTCTGAAATTTGTCTTATTAGGAATATGAAAGTCACATATTTTACATCTTATAAGAATTTCTCAATATGAAAAATATAAAACATTTATTTTGAAGTGTACATAAAGCAGCATTAGATTTCCATTTAAGCCTTAATTACTAAGCAGTATATATAGACTGGTGGTGGGAAGGAGGGAGGAAGAGAGGGGAAAAGTATAGGGAAAGAGCAGCAAAAATAACATTTGGGTCAAAACGATAACCTGTGCAAGCAGTTCTCACTTATTGTGCACCTGAAATAGCTAAAAGTTTTGTTTGTTTGTTTGTTTGTTTGTTTTTAAGAAAAGAGTCCCAGGCCTCATCCTAAATCTGCTTGGATCAGAAGGTCTGCAAATGAGGACCATATACACCATGACTGAAAACCACTTATCTATGAAAATGACACAAAGAGAAAAATGAACAACCCTGATTGATTTAGACAAATCATGTAGTTGGAATGATAAAGAAACAGTTTTGCTAGTAGCCATGTGAGTAGTTCTGTGTAGTCTACTTGTGTATTGTACAAGCAATAGATAAAATGTGAAAAAAATCATGGAGAAGATATATTTAATAATACCACACCAGCTTACACTATAACACAATGGGGATAATGGTTGTATTTTATATGAAATACATCAATCAATATAGCATTCTTAGATGTTAGTAACTGAATAAGACTAGAAAAACATAGGTGTAGCTTGTATGAAATAAAGACCCACAAAAAAGTCTACATGAATGTAATTGAAACTCTCTCTTGATAAGATTACGGTGCTAGATATTCTTTGTTCCCCCTTCCAGATCTATTCTTCACCCTCTCTACCTTGTTTTAATTCCAATGAGGCTAACTTCCTTTCAGACTGCCACAACAGGGTTCTCCTGCCTTCTGACTTCCAATATGGTTTGCCAGCAGGAAGCAGCAGCAGAAATCAGAGGGTTGGAAGAGAGTGAAGCTGAGGTATGAATTCCCCCTGATGTTCCCCATCGGATCACAGAAAGTCCAGAGTCCCGGTCAGGCAGATTTCTCCACATAGCTCCCTTTCTGGGTTTAAACAATGGTCCACTTCTTTTGACCCTCCAGGCCTAGGAATGATCATGGCTCCCACTATTGCTAGTCCTAGGGTGCTTCACCATATGTTTTTGGTTTATTTTAACCTAGGTACATTTTTTACTATTAAACTCATCTCAGTTACCTCATTTTAGTACATCACCCATCTCCCATCAGCATACTGACTGAAATAATTATGAACCATAAGTTATACTTCATGCCACAGTATCTGAGTAATAAAATTCTTCTGTGTATCTAGCCTTATAAGCAGATATATCTGTATATCCAACCATTATCCACTATTCTAGGTGTTGTATATCATTCAGGAAAGAAAAAATATGTATATAAACATGTATATATATCTACATATGCGCACACACACAAACACATAATTTGTGCCTTTGGGGAAAAAAAACTAGGTAGAGAACAAGTTCAAAGCTAAAATAAATGAAATAATTGATAGCACTGCAAGTAACAAATAGTACCATTAGGTAAAACTAAGGACAAGAAACAAGAACTAGGAAGTTAGAGAAGGCTTTGTGAAGAAAATGGTATTCCAGGTGGGTTGTAAAGGATAGAGAACATTAAATAGCATTAGCCAAGAAGAGTAGAGAGAAATGGACATCTAAAGCAAGGAAAATAAATGTCAAAACACTAAGGTGGGAAAGGGTATGGATGTTTGGCCAGCAATAAGTATAATGAGGCCAGGCTCGGTGGCTCAGCCTGTAATCCCAGCCCTTTGGGAGGACGAGGTAAGTGGATTGCCTGAGCCCACAGGTTCAAAACCCGCCTGGGCAACTTGACGAGACCTCATCTCTACAATAAATAAAAAATTAGCTGGGCATGGTAGCGCATTCCTGTAGTTCCAGCTACTTGGAAGGCTGAGGCAGAAGGATCGCCGGAGCCCAGCAGGTCAAGGCTGCAGTGGCCGGGAGCAGCCACTGCACTCCAGTCTGGGTGACAGAGTGAGACTCCAACTCAAAAACAAAACAAAACAAAACAAATAAGTATAATGACTCACTAGAGCAGAGAAGACTTTACTTATGACTCTACAGGCTTAGTAGTTCTAAGTCCAACAGGTATAGCTACACAGATATCTATTATACAATTTATGTATCATACAGAAGACAAATGGTCTGGGAAAGAACAGATTGTTTTGAAACCAAAGATTTAAGCAGAATTTGTCCAGAAGGATATGCACTCATTTTAGTTTCTATTTCTATTAAACCATCTTCAAGTAGACAGTCCCCAATTTCACCTACTGTATTATTGACCCACATATTGACCATTCATTCCATGATGCCCCAAATTGATGTCCATATATCAATTCTGTCAATAAAATAAAGATATTAGAGAACATAAGGGGAATTTTTATTATTAATAGAATATTCTCTAATATTTATGCTTGCTACAGAGAAATTTATCAAGATTAAAACAACAGCTCCAATTTTTTGTAAGAAATTCAACCATTCAAGGTATTTCTCAAAAACTTTCTAAAGTCTAAGAATACAAGAAAGCACCTAATTTACAGTGATGTTAGCCAGATGGCTGACTAGAGGTACCTGGTACTCATTGCAGCCCTCCCCCCAACAAAAAAAGACTAAAGCAACAAACAATTGTATTTTGACTAGACTATCTAAGTAAAACAATGAAGGAGAGCAGTAGACTGGCAGAGACTTTGTAAAACTCAGGTTGGCCACATAGAGAAAGGAGCAAGGCACCCTGCTGGTGCTACCCTGTTTACCCAGTCATGGTCAGCTAGGAACCAGGAAGGACTTTCAGTGCAGGAAGAAAGTAAGTGGAAGACCCCTAGCAGTCCCCATTACCACTGCAAACACCTGTAGTCTTTGCTGCTAGAGAATTCTAAAATTCTCACAGGCCCTGAGCCCAGTCTGGGAAGTTGTCAGGAGTTCACATAGTTGCATTGCTCCAGAGAAGAAGCCTACATTGTACCCTCTATCCCATGTTCCAAGCTGCAGCTATAAGGTACCATCTGAAAACCAGAGCCATTGCTAGAGTATGTCTTGCTTTGGAGGCCAGCAGCCATTGCATCTCTCCAAACTTAAGGCTCTATTGTCATTATACTATTCTCATACACAGTGGTAAACTATTCCCATGCCAAGCTGCTAGAGTTTCCAAACCCCTGGGAACAAGCTGCCTAGAAGATGTTCCATCTTGCCTATTCCAGGAGCCTCAACACTCCAACTCAACTACTTGAAACGTAAGTCCAACAGAACAGCAATGACCACAGTGCTCCCGAATCAGAAAAGCAGCTCCCAATCCAAGTTGTAGATCAACCAGGAGCATAAACCAGTTTGGTGCCCTACCTTCAGAAGAGCAGCATCAAAGCAGAACCACTGGCTGATCAGCCCTGCACTTCCCTGCAGCACAATCCAAACTAGCACCCCAACCCCAGGGGAGCAGGAAGCAAGCCAATACATAGGTCAACTAGCCCTGTGCTCTTGAGAGCACCATCCTGACTGGTGCTCCAGCCAAGCCTTAGGCTGATCAGCCCTGCACTAACCAGTGCAGCAACTCACCTAAGTGGAGCAGCACCCAAGCAGAGAACCACCCAACCAGTTCCATGCTTCCCAGAGTGTAAACCAGTCCCAGGCCCTGCCCCAGGGATCAGGGCTTGAGCCATACTGTCAGTAAACCAGCCCCATGCTTCCCCAAAGTACACACTGGCCCAGCACCCTGTCACCAGGAGAACAGAAATTTAATAGGTAGACTAGCAACACAAATCCCTGCAGCCTAAGGGACTGAGGTACTTACAGGGCCTTGAATATACCTGAAGAAACTGCACAGATACTACACGACTGTGCCCATCTAGAACCAAAGCCATTATACCCTATGCAACCAATACTCTAGGATACATCTGTAGGTGAAAGTCTTGCCCCTCACAAGTCACTCCACAAAACTGGAATAGGCAACCATTTCACTGGATGCACCAATGTCAACACAGAAGAATATAAAAAACACAAGAAAGCAAGAAAAAATGATACTACCAAATAAACACAATAATTCACCAGACACTGACCCCCCAAAAATGGAACACTGTGAATTGCCTAAAAAGATTTCAAAATAGTGATCTTTGAAAAACTCAATGAGATACAAGAGAATACAGACAAGCAATTCAACAAAATCAGAAAAACAATTTGTGACCTGCATGAAAAATTCAATGAATAAGTTTTTTCTAAAAAAAGTAATCTTAGAGCTAAAGAATTCAAGGAATAAAATAAACAATACAATTGAGAACTTCAACAGCATACTAGATCAAGGAGAAGAAAGAATTTCTGCACTTGAAGGTAGATCTTTTGAAATAACTCCGTAAGAAGAAGAAGAAAAAAAAGAATATAGAGCAAAGAAAGCCTATGGGAATATAGGAAACCATCATGTGAACAAATGTTTGCATTATGTGAATTTTGGAGGGAAGAGTTGGATAAAGGCAAAGAATGTTTATTTAATGAAATAATAGCTGACAACTTTCCAAGTCTGGGAGAGATATGGAAAAGGATTCCAAATAGATTCAATTAAAAGAGGACCTTTCTGATGCACATTATATTCAAACTGCCAAGAGTCAAAGATAAAGATATAATTCTAAAAGCAGCAATAGAAAAGCATCAAGTCCCATATAAAGGAATCTCGACTAACAGCAAGTTTCTCAGAAGAAATCTTGCAAGCCAGAAGAGAATGGGATGAAGTATTTCTTACTTCCCAATGGTTCCAAATCCTAATATTCTTTGGTCTCAGTTTCCCATAGATTCTAGACAGTTTACAGTGGTAGAACTATGTTCAGCCTACTTTAGCACCCCAACTGACCCCAAAGAAGTTAATACTTCTTTGCTTTCACCTAGAATAATCAGCAATGTACTTGGACAATCAAGCCTCAGGGGTTCTCTAAAGCCCCTTATTTCACTATCAAGTGCTCCATCAAGATTTGAGCAACCCCCAGTTTCCTAAAGGTTCTACTCTCCTACAATACATGGAAGGCCTCTTTGTTCACTCACTGAGGAAGCATACCAAGAGTATTACATCTATCTGTTACAAAATTAACAGAGAAGGGATATAAGGTCTCCCAAGACAAATTACAATTATCATCAGATCCTGTTCACTATTTAGGACAGGATCTAAATGCAGCAGATATCCACTGTCTCTTAATAAGGTGAGTTTTCTACGCCCAGAATTAACAGGCAGCTTCATGTATTATTAGAGTTAGTTGAATATTGTCATTTATATGTCCCTAAATTTTCACTCTTAGCATCTCTACTTAATGAACTTACTAAAAATTCAGTTCCTGAATCCATTCGGGGGGAAGAGTGAAATATGAGACAGTTTTTGTAGAATGAAAAAGGGCAGTGCAGCAGCCTCTCTCCACCTTAGAATTGTCCAATTATTCAAAACCTTTCATCATTTTTGTACATGAAAGCAGGTGTTGGGGAATGCTCACAGTTACTTGTGACTTCATTTTATCTAAAAATCAGTCTGTCAGCATTTACACTGACAATCGCTATGCCTTTAGGGTGGTTCATGATTTTGGAATGCTTTGGGAGCAAAAACATCGCTTCACTTCTGCAGGCATAACAACAACAACAAAAAAAGTCAACAAGTTGATGTCCTTTTCAGAGGGATTGCTGTTAAAAAAAATAGAGGCCCATACAAAGAGAACTGAGCCTGAATATCAGATAAGTGTCCTAGCTGACTTTCACGCCAAAATGTTACTCAACTCTGTGAGGTCGGTTATCTAAATCCAACAGTTAGAAACAATAAGGCATCCTCCCTGATACCTAACATTACCTCCTTACAACTAGATGCTATTACCCATGGACAACAAAATGCCCCTAAAGATTAAAAAGAATATTGGGAATGAGAAGGGATGCTATTTTCTTTTCAAAGCTATGGGCAAGCCAAGATTGCCACTTGGGGCTCCCAGGTTCCCTTAAGAAATCTTTGTTTCCAATGCAATACTATAAGAAAATGACTGATGGTACTGGGAAACTACGGGGGGGAGGGGGATGGGATTAACAGTAGCAAATATCTGTCGGGGGATGGGAAAACACTTCTTATCTACAGGGTGCCTGAATGAAACATCATTGTACACCTAACCCTTAACTGTACCCCACAAAACCATAATAAAAAATACTGATTAATGAAAAAAAAAAAAAAAGAAATCTTTGTTACGCTTCTCACATTCCTCTACCCATAATTGTATTGATAAGATGGTACAAATAATCATTAAGTATTGGTGGGGAAAATGTTATATAATGTTGAAAACTATTTATACTCAATACTTCATCTGCCAAACTCACAATCCAGAAAATTCTCTTTATGTTTACCCTGGGATGACTACACTCCCCCACAAGTCCATTAGGTTCATTTGAACATGTACAATTAGACTTCATCCACCTTCCACCAAGTACAGGTTATCACTATGTACTTGTTACAGTCTGTTTGTTCTCTGGTAGGTTGAGGCCTTCTCATGTTGAAAGGTTGATGCCCTTATTATAGCAAAAAACACACACAAAAAATGCCAAAAGTAGTAATTTAATTCTGGAATATTCTGAATGCTATTTCAAGAAACCAAGGCACTCATTTTACCAGACAGATAATGCATGCACGATCTAAATTTTTGCTAACAGTCTGGCATTATCAGTGTCCTTATCACCCTCAGTCCTCTGGTGAGGTTGAAGGAACTAACAGCATACTTAAGTTTAGAATTTCAAAATTATCTGAAACCACTGGCCTTCCTTGGCCTAAAATTCTGTCTCTGACTCTCATGACTTTTCAGAACACTCCTGTTGGAACACACAGATTAATTCCTTATTAAATAATTGCTGGTTGTCTGATGTCTCTGAGTGTTACACTAAGTGATGTACACCCCCAATAGACCCATGCTGAAATAACCCAATATGATAAATTCTTAATGTACTGTCCAAAAAGTTATCACCAACAGGCCACAAAAGCCTTTAGACACAGATCCATAAAGTCTTGCTGGACATAGACTGGAACATGGTGATTGTGTGTTCTGGAAATGTCATCAAAGAAAGATTTCCCTTGAACCCCACTGGAAAGGACCCTACTCAGTACTCATGACTACAGATAGTTGTTGACTCTTGGGTTCACAGCTCCCAACTGAAAGAACACTGCCTGCTACACCTGGTCCTCTTCTCAAACCAAAGCCCTTAAAAGTCAGGTTAACCAGGATAGAAGCTGAGGACTTCACGCTGTGGACAGTTTTTCCCAAACCATCAGAACAGGCCCCATATCATACTGAGACTCTTACTCTTCTTAATTTATTTCTGTCCACCTCTTCTGTTTGGCAGGATAATGCTGTAATTAGAATTTCACAGTCAGTAGCTTCTATGGGTAGCCTCATGGAGTGCTGGATTTGACATGCCAAACTCAAATTTTTATACTACTTAAGAGATCTTTTAGTCCACCCAGTGGCTAACTTACCAATATCCCTAACACAACTCTTTGTTCAAATCGTACCCGGGATAACTATTAGAGAGTCAGACTTCTAAACCCACTCATTCTCACTTCCTGTTTTAATTTAATTCAGTCATAGGATACAAGGACCAGGTCAAAATGAGTATAAGTCAGGATTGCACCAAAAGCCCAAATGGAGTTTCTTGCAAACTGACTTATGTACCGGGGTATAATAGTGCTCTTTTAACTCATAATGACTAACTCTGCCTCAGACTTTTGGCAAGAAACTGCTAAATCTACCATTCCAAGCAATATATCCATGAACAATAGAACTAGAAAGGGGGACTTATGTGTACTCATAGGCAATAACTTTATTTGTGGAGGACTTTGTGGCCAACCTTTTGCACAAGCAACTTTATGTCTTGACAGGCAGAGGACGAAGGGCCAATGTGGGCTGCTAAGAGTTTTAATGGCACCCTGGCACTCTGTGATTAGTTGAAAGTAGAGCACTGGTCCACTCCTCTTAGCCTACAGAATAGGTTAAGGAGACACTGGTAGGAGGAAGTAACCCTTCTGGATGGGCAACATTTTTTAGGTCCCTTTCCTGTGGTTTGGAAGAAACAAAAATGGAGCAGTGATTAGGAATTTATCCTTCACAATAGCTTCTATAGCAGATTATACTGTAAATACTATAGCTACAGAGAAGACTTCTTTGAATTATCTTACAAAAGTAATACTAGATAGTAGAATTGCTCTAGATTATCAGCTGGCCAAACAGGGAAGAGTCTGTGCAGTAGGTGACACTTCTTATTGTACATGGGTAAATATGTCCATTATTTTAAAGACTTGGTTGCAAAAAATTAAGCAACAGGCTACTTGGTTAAAATAAGTGGATTTTTTTGGTCTAGTTCATTCTTTAATCTGTTCAATTTTAGTTGATTTGTTTCATGGAAGCCTTGATTAAGGAACATATTCCAAACTCTTGGTATTATCCTCCTGATAATCATAATAGTAGTGTTTTTATGCTGTGTTTTTTCAGAAATTTTAAATGACTGCATGAAGCCATCTACTGAATGTCAAATGATCTCTCCAGCTAGAAAAACAAAAATTTTGTAAAAATCCATGATAAAGAGAACATCTAACCTATGAGTGACATATTGAGATTAAAAATGCAGAATGATGTTTACTGAGAGTGGCGCTAATGCTCTAAGTTTTCGTTATACTCTCACTTATATGAAAGCCTGACCAAAACTGGGGATTTGTTAAATACAATTTATAGGAGGCCATTGTTTTAGACTGTGCTCCTACACTAGATCCCAACAGACCAAACCAAAAATGGAGTCATTCATGCTAAGTACCACGTAATAAAACTGAAACTTCAAGGAAGCAGGTAAAATACCAAACAGACCAGTTTTTCTGAAAATAGAAGATTCACCACAACCAATCTGAAGGGGTGTAGTCAAGCTGAATCCACATAAGGAAGCCCCCTTTGCTTTGGCCTTTAAAAGAAAAATATCCTGAAGTAATATGATGTTAACCAATTTGCTTTCTAAAATTATAGTGTTTCCTTGTTTTTACCTTACAAAACACTAACTCTTCTGCCATTTCTAGGGTAGCACCTTATTCTATGAGATAGCTGCCCACTTCTAGAATTGTTAATAAAAGCCAATTAGATGTTTAAATTAAATCTGTTGAAATTTTGTCTTTTGACAGTGGTAAAATCAGGAAAGCCTGCTGCACACGCAACTTGCTAGTAATGTTTTTTAAAAATGTCAGTTTTCTATTTTGATGAGTCAATTTTGCCTTAGCTGTATTATACTCAAAATATTCAATATGGAGCCAAAATTTATAATTCTAAATCAGTACAAAGATTTACACTTACACTCATGTAAGATTCAAACTTCTGTATAAAATATACTCCCAACCTAGTACTGCTCTGTATGATATGTGATCTACTTAATGTAGTCTACTTAATATATATGTGAAATATCTGATTTCCATGTAATTAGTGTGATGTAAAGAGGTAACAGATAGGTTACAATATAGAATATTAGCTTCAAAATGTTTAACAACATGCAAATCTACACAAAAGTACAGAATTTCAGCCTACAAGTAAGCATTAACCCCACCGGAGTAGTCTTGTGGGAAGGCTGCAAACTTATTCTAATAATGTTTGCCATGATTTTTAAACTATCCTTTGAAATTGTTTTTATAGTCATCAAAATACTTCTTTAACTATCCTTAATAGTGGTAAAATCTTGAAGGTAGAACTGAGTTTTACAACCATGCAGAAATTATTCTGCCAAATTCACCAAAAAATGCAGAGTTACAAGTTAGCTTGTTTTAAAAAAAAAACACAAAAAAACAAGTGTTTATGAAAGTGATCATACTTTTTATTTTGCTTGTAAACTGACTAGAAATTTCAAAAGATTCAAAATAATTCTGAATTACAGCAACACTATTTGAGTAAGTTTTGGGATTCTTGAGGTGACTACTTGGAATGACTACTCTAAAAATATAAATGACAGCATGTTTAGTGAGGGAAAGTGTTTCATGATTCTATAGTTACATTTTGAAGTTACAAAACTGCTTTCTTCCTTGGGGTTCACACTATTTTCCAGACACTACATTAATTCTACAAATATCCCTCTGAAGGAAAGGACAGGTCATTTTTTTTTTTCAGGTGGTTGAAAGGAGATGCCATAAGAGAAAGAGAATTGTGTTTATTCCATGAAGCCACAAGTATGGCTAGGCACAGTCTCCTAAAATTTGTGCTATGTAGTTATAAAAATATAAGTGTAATTTTTTAATCTTTTTTTTTTTTTTTGACTTGGAGTCTCACTCTGTCACCCAGACTGGAGTGCAGTGGCCGCTTCCGGCCACCGCAGCCTCCACCTGCTGGGCTCCGGCAATCCTTCCGCCTCAGCCTTCCCAGTAGCCGGAATTACAGGCATGCGCTACCACGCCCGGCTGATTTTTTTGATTTATTGTAAAGATGAGGTCTCGCTGCCCAGGCGGGTCTCGAACCCGCGGGCTCAAGCAATCCACTCACCTCAGCCTCCCAAAGGCGTGGGATTACAGGCTGAGCCACCGAGCCCGGTTAATTTTTTAATCTTTTTGCTCCTTGATAAAAAGGCATTGTATGAGAAAAAGTACTATCATTCAGGTATCTATGTCATAAAATATTACAGAGATCTGTTAAACTGATTATTAATTTATTGCATCCTTGCCTGGAAGAATTCCTGCTTGATGTATGACTGCTACTTATTAAAGAGGCTGCTGTCAGTTCTCAGACACACTCCTAAAAATCCTAATGAAGTCTATTTTATGAAGAAAGCAAGCTTGCTTTTTTTAATCTCTTTTTTGAATCTTAGGGGGAAAAAAATCTTCACTTAGAAAAATCAGATACATAAAAACAAAAGAGAGCAAGAAAAATAGGGCAATAAAATATCCACTGGCAAAATGATTTAAAAGCAAAATGATTTAAAAGCAAAATACTGGTAAACTGTTGAGGGCTCTGGAGCGACAAGAAAGCCCACATAGTATATACACAATTGCAAGTTAAATTTCATTGAGATAATTAAAATGACTGCTCTCCTCAATTTTCAACTCACTGCACAACAGCCGAGGAAACTGAGCAGCTTGTATCCTCCATTCTACTCATTTCTTAAATAAATTCTTCGACTCTGCTATTATCATTACCAAGGTGGCACTACGTTTCTACAGGCAATGAAAGTTTGAAAGACAAAAGACAAAGGGATTTTACTTCCTACTACGCAGGACTCGAGTGTTTGTCTTTCAAAGCATCACTTTTAGGAGCACTACTCCAGAAGTCACAAAGGATTCGACTCCATTTTTTAAGAAAGATTTTAATGATCAAGGGGTAAACAAAAACAAAATGAGTATCAGCCTGGCACTCTTTGAGGGCTACACTCTGTTTTGAGGCTGAGGGACCAACTGAACCAAGGACATCTCCCGGCCAGACAAGTGCCAATCGCAGCTTCCACAAGGGCTGGCTGCTCGGTTTGGAGAGCATCGCTTTTCTTCCTGGGGGCCTCAGCTGTCTGGCCTCTAAAATGGGGGAACTTAATAGTAACCTGCCCACATCATGCTCCTTTGAAGCTGAACGTTCTCACGGGTGCACTGAAGACTCTCAGACGCCACGAAACACTGAGCGCTGCCTGGAACAGAGCACGGCGAGCCCCACAGGTCAGCGCGAATAACGGCGCCCCTCATAATTTACCCCCAGGGGACCCTCCCCGCCGCCGCCCGG
>NW_007248074.1:107975-152638 GCF_000164805.1 Carlito syrichta
GCCGGGCGGAACCGTGGGAAAGTTTCTCCCTCCAGCCGGGCCCCGACCCGAGCCCGGTCGATCGCCGCGCCCTCCCCCCTGTCCGCGCTCGGCCCTCTCTGCAGCCCGGGCTCCAGGCCCGCGGATGGGTCTTTCCCCTTCTCGAAACGGCAGGGGTCCCAGCCCCTCATCTGCATGCCTCAAACTTCCCAGGACTCTCTCTGGGTTTTCCCTTCCCACTTCACTATCTTCCTTACTCACCGTCTTGTGTCTAAGGCCCCACCGAGGCGCACCCGGGACTAACTACAAAGCGTGCTTGACACTCACTCCTCTTGGCAAATGACAGTCGGGAGGTGAGTTGATGACTGGATGTAAATCCCAAGTGCTCATTTAGAAAGCGAGAGGGCCGCTTGCAGCAAATGTTGACTCGCCGGTGCATCATAGATGATCAAAAGACTATAAGATGGGGATATGAAAAGCAAGTTTTATTAGTTGGTTTGAGGAAGGGGAAGTAAGCTAGGAGGGAACTTCAAAAGATTGTGTAGCTTTGTTTCTGTGCTAGATACAGAATTTTTGATTTGCCTGAAATGGCTTATTTGAGGTCTTGTCCTAAAACCAGCGTGTATGCAATGACTTCCCACCTGAAAATCCAATAAAACAGATAAAAGTAGACAAAGACATCACAAGAAAACTAAAGACCAATATACCTTATGAATAGTAACACAAAAATCCACGACAAAATACTAGTAAACCAAGTCCAGCAACATAGGCAAAGGATCCTAAAACATGGCCAAGTGGGATTTATCTCAGGAATGCAAGGTTGGTGTAAGATACGTCAATCAATGTAATACACCATTTAAATAGACTAAAGAATAAAAGTCACACGATTATCTCAATAGATGAAGAAAAAGCATTTGATATAATCCCATACCCTTTCTTAATCAAAATAAAAACACTTAAACTAGGAATAAAGGGGAACTTTTTAACCTAATAAAGGGCATCTTTGAAAAATCCATAGTTAACATCATACTTAATCTTGAAAGAATAAACATTTTCACCTAAGATAAGGAATAAGGCAAGGATGTCAAATATTGCTACTTCTTTTCAACATAATACTGGAGTACTAGCCAGGTCAAATAGGCAAAGAAAGATGGAATATCTAACAGTTAGTAGAACAAATAGAGGAAGAAAATGATCAAAGAAAACCAAGACAAATTTTCTAGAACTGAGGACAGTAGCACACAAATTTTCAGCTCAATGGATTAAAATTACCTATACCAAAGTGAATTATTGGGAAATGTCAAAGTACATGAGTCAGAGACATCTTACTAGCTTCCAGGGAGGAAAAAAACAGGAGATGATTTATGAAAATTCAGATATCAATATGGAACTTCTCAACAGAAACATAAATAAAAGATAAATTCTGAGAAAAATATTTTCCAATTTTGAAATGGGTAAAGTGTGAGGATAAAAAATACATTTCAAATATACAAAGTTTAAAAAATTTTTCACACATCCTTTCTCAGGACACAGTTGGAGGATGTATTCTACCATAACAAAGTGGTGAGGCAGGGAGTCTGACAGAACAGAGATGAAGGTGACACCCAAGACATCTGTGGTAGGCAGAATGCCCCCCTTCCAAAATGTCCACATCCTAGTCCCTGAGACCTATGACAATGTTAAATTCTACAGCTAAAGGGACTTTACTGATGTAATTAAAGTCATGGATCCACAAAGGGAGATTATTTTGGATTACCCAGATAGGTGCAATCTAATCAGATGAGACTTTAAAAGCAGAAAACTTTCTCCTGCTAGAGTAAAAAAGATGAGACACCAAGAAATGTCAGAGAATTTGAAGCCTGAGAGAGAGCTTGACCTTTCATTGCTGGAGTGAACCACATGGTAAACATTAAAAATACACACGAGAGAGGGAGAATGACCATGCTTCTAGAGGAGAAGATTGGCCACCTGACTGAATCTTCAGCGCTTCCTTTTTAAGGAGATGAACTTTTAGAGGTACGAGGTTCATTACAAACAGAACTGAAAGAACAAAGACAAGACAAAAACTCTTAAAGCTTTCTGATTAAGAAATATCATTTAATCTATTTCCTACGAAGTCACATAATAAAATCAGAAATGATAGGGTTGGCAAGTTTGGCCAAGAAAAATACAGGATACCCAATTAAAATTAAAGTTTGAATAAGTATGAATACATTTTAGCACAAAAACACTAAAAATATTTGGTTGTTAGAAATTATTAAACAGCATGTCCCATATTTATCTAGCAATCATAAAAGTTATGCCCTCTGAGCAATGATTCTCAACCTTGGAAGCATACTGGAATCACTTGTAGAGCTTGTGAAAATACAAATGCCCTGTTGTCATTCTGAATAATTGCATCAGAATTTCTTAGTGTGGGACCCCAAGATGCCGCTAAAGAATGGTCAAGTTTTAGAACCATAGCCCTAGAGAGGAGTCAATTTGCATAAAACTGGTGAACTAAAAACAACCTCTCCTCTTGTGTTAGTTTACAATATGGAGTGAAGAAGAAACAGTTTTCCTTAATAAACATCTTAAATATTTACAGTCTCTAAGTTACAAATAAATCTATTTTATGATTATAAAATACAAAATAAGTATGGTTTTTTTAACTGCAAGGTAATTATCTAAATATTTGCTAACATTATCTCTCATCTCACCAAATGTAATGACTAGCTGAATACTTATTCATCCCAAACCACCTGTGCCAATAATCTTTGTATTACTTGACAGCTGAAGTTTATAACCTCTGGCATCCGTTATAATTTCCAACCAAGGTTGAATTGAATAATGCAAAATTATAACGTTTTCCTACAAACCCAACATGATATGACGCAATTCATGCTATTTGAGACCCCAGCAGGACATTTAGGTGATTCGGAGTCAGTAGGCAGTTTGAAATAAAAGGCTTGAGTTAATAGTATCATTTGCACACAAGTGATATTTGTAAACTTATTAGATTATCAAGAAAAGGGTAGAGAATCATTAGGAAAATTTTAGATGTAGGGAGCAGGGCAGAAGAGAAGCTAAAGAAGTTCTATTAGAAGAATTGGAAAGCAAAGGCTTTCTATGAGAGTTCAAAGAGCAAATGGAGAGTGTAAAATTGGGAAAAGAAGCCAAGGAGATGTGGAAAGGCTGCTGGATTTGCTAACTCATGAGGCAGCAAAGAATAACACAGGTGCAGAACTCTTCGCTGGTTTGAATCCCAACTCTGCCACCTACAAGTATATAAGTTTTTTTTTTTTTTTTAATCTCTCTGTGCCTCAGTGCCTCTGTGTATCTCAGATTTACTTTACTGTAAATCGGAGATAATTATAGTAACATTATAGAGTTATTATGGTTTTCATGATTTTTATCTGAGTAAAATACTTAAAACGATATCTTTCACATAATAAGCATTCAATGAATATCAGCTATTATTGTTAATGTTAGTGACAATCTGTTTTAAAAACCCAATTTCTGTAGAGTAAGTAGTGCATTAGTTAGGACTCATTTCAGTGAAATGACAGACACCCAATTCAAGTTGGTCCCAGGAAAATATGTATTAGTTTATGGGAATAAGACTGTGATAGTGTCAGGCATGTTTGAATCATAGAGCTCAAAGTATGCCAGCAGCAGTATATTTTCATCTTTTGACCCTGTACTTCTCTATTTTGACCCTTTGTTAAGCAGAATCAGTCTGTGTAATGGCAAGATTGACCACTAGTAACCTCAGGCTTAGCAAACACAATGCAAGATAATTGTTCTTTAAATAGTAATTCCAGAAAAGTTCTAGAGCTGAGTCTCAGTATACATACTTGAACCAAGGGCTCATTCCCACAGAAGAAGAGAACTAAAAAGCTGATCCATTGAGTATAATTTGCTCACCCATAAAACTGCATATCTGAGGGTGAGAGGAGCAGCCTTCCACTCAGACGACACAGGTTAAAATAGGGAGAGGCATAGCTACCCAAAGGAATTTTGGGGTGCTGTCATCAAAACAGATGGCAAAGCATATTTAGGCAGACAGAAATAAAAGATGTTCATCATAAACGGTGAGTGTATAGTTAATTGAGCACAAAATAAAAGATTACTAAACATCAGAGGGAGCCAGCTGAAACTTGAATGATGACAGAAATTTGTATGTAAATTTTGGGACTTTCTTCAAAATATTCAGCAACCCAAGTAGAGAAGCAAAGAGTACAATGATGTGATTTACATGAAGTTCAGGATTGGAAAAGAGCGCCAGTCCAAAGGACAAGGGGCAAAGCGCTGAAAGTATCATAAATGCGCTGTTGAAATAGTAATTCAGAGGGCCCAGGTTGGGCAGGGATGCAATAAGCCCAGAACGACATTGACAAAGTAATCCCTATGTATCTAGCTATTTCTGCAGTAGAACATGCAAGATACTAGAAAAGTCATGACACTAGCACTAAAATTATTGAGGCAGATACACAATGCTCCTGGTTATTTGTACGTAACAGGATAAGAGATGGGAAGAGACCTCAGGAAAAGGTAATTTTTTTGTTTTTCACTCTTTCTCATCAATAAGTGTAACACTATATGGGCATATTCCAAATTTAAATGAAGTCACATAACATCTGAAAAAGATGAAAAAAATCTGATATTTTATTTGTAGTTAACCAATACATGCTAATTTTTATTTTACTGTACTGGAATGAATGTAATTCAATTCAAAACACTCTAATGAATATTTTTTAAAAATTAAATTCTTCCTCCCCTTACCTTGTATTTTCTAAGTTAGTAACTGAAAGCGATCTTGTACAATTGATCTACATTGAGAATTGATCTAAGTTGAGAATCTAACTTGTTTCAAAGAGGTCACATATCCCTTCCTTCTTCAAATATTATTATAAGTCCTTCTCCAAATTTTGTTTATTTTCAGAGTTTAAAAGCAATTGATATTCTTCAAGGAGTAAGATAGAGGGAGAAGAGAGGAGAAAAAAGTCAGAAACAAAACATGTAATTTATGCTTTCCAAATAACCAAGCAAATACAACATCTTAAATATTGTGATACTTCTCACTTTAACACACTCTCTGGCAGTAGGAAGATCTAAATATATCAGACAGGCTACTGCTTTCCCTGAAAAAGGCTGAATTTACCGTGTGCCCTAATATTTACAGAAACGTGATCTTTGGCCTTATGATCATGAAGTGCACAGATTTGCCAAAATAGCAGCATTCATACTGTTGCATATTATTTCACATGTCTCTATTCATATTCATAATATTCAGAGTAGCTGTCACTTCCTTTCTTCCCTGAAGGGATCACAAGTTTGCAGTCTGTTAGTTTCATTTGTTAGCTTTACTGTTAGTTACCCAGTAAGTAAAGAAGCCCATGTTAATTGTTATACAAAAAAATTGTTTGAGGCTTACTCTAATGGATTATTATTTACATGACCAAGTTCTAGATACGCTGCATCTATGAAACTGAACATTCAAATTATATATTCAAAATTGTATAATAAAAGCTTTACCTTTTGGAGTACGTGCAAAGAATCAGCATCAATACCACTCTGATAGAAGACCTAAGCCCGATCCTTCTACTGACTGCCAGGGTTACTTTTGGACCAATCATTTAACTGGCCTGAACCTTGGTCTTATTTTCTAATAATTATTTTATTTTAGATTCAAGAGGTGCATGTGCAAGTTTTGTTACATGGGTGTATTGCATAATACTGAGGTTTGGGCTTTTGGTGAACCCGTCACACAAATAGTGAACGTGGTAGCCAAAAGACAGTTTTTCAAGCTTCGCCCTCCTCCCATTTTCCCCTCTTAAAGTCCCCAGTGTCTATTATTTCCGTCATTGTGTGTATGTGTACTGATTGCTCCCACGTATAATTGGGAACATGCGGTATTTGATTTTCTGTTTCTGAGTTATCTCACTCAGGATGACCTCCAGTTCCATCTATGCTGCTGCAAAGAACATGACTTTGTTCTTTTTGTGGCGGCATGGTATTCCATGGTGTATATATACTGCATTTTCTTTATCCAGTCCACTATTGATGGACACTTAGATTGATTCCACGATGCTATTGTGAATAGTGCTGTGATAAACATACAGATGTCATTTTGATAAAAGGATGTCTTTTCCTTTGAGTGTATAACTAGTAGTGGGGGTGTTGAGTCGAATGGTAGTTCTATTTTTAGTCCTTTGGGAAATCTCGTATTGCTCTCCACAGAGGTTGCACTAATTCACATCCCCACCATCAGTGTATGTGTTCCCTTTTCTCTGTGTTCTCAACAATATCTGTTTTGTTTTGTTTTGACTTTTTAATAACAGCCATTCTGACTGGTAAGAAATGGTATCTCATTGTGATTTTGATTTGCATTTTTTTGATGATGATTAGGGACGTTGAGCATTTCTGCATGTTTGCTGGCTACTTGCGTGTCTTTTTTAGAAGTGTCTATTCATTGCATATTTTTGTAGACTTTGTTGAAGATCAGTTGGTTGTAAGTATGTGATTTTATTTATGGATCTCTATTTTGTTCCATTCATTTGTGTGTCTGTTTTTGTAATAGTACCATGCTGTTTGGGTAACTATAACTTTGTAGTATAATTTGAAGTCAGGTAATGTAATACCTGCATCTTTTTTTTTTTTTTCCCTTAGGATTGCTTTGGCTATTCAGGTTCTTTTTTGGTTCCATATGAATTTTAGAATTGTTTTTTCTAATGTGAAAAATGACATTGTTAATTTGACAGGAATTGTGTTGAATCTGTATATTGTTTTGAGCCAGTGTGGTCATTTTAATCATATTCATTTTTACAGTCTACGACTATGAGATGTTTTTCCACTTGTTTGTGTCATCTATAATTTTTCATTAGTATTTTATAATTCTCCTTGTAGAAATCTTTTACCTTCTTGGGCAAATGTATTTCTAGGTACTTTTTTGGTGTGGTTATCATCAACAGGATTGCGTTCTTGATTTGTTTCTTAGTTTGAATGTTAATGGTTTATAGAAATGCTACTAAATTTTCTACATTGATTTTGCATCTTTTTTCTTTCTTTCTTTCTTTCTTTTTTTTTGAGTTTGAGTCTCACTCCGTCGTCCCGACTGTAGTGCAGTGGCATGTTCCTGGCCACCGCAGCCTCGACCTACTGGGCTCTGGCGATCCTTCCGCCTCAGCCTTCCAAGTAGCTGGAACTACAGGCGCGCGCTATCACGCCTGGCTAATTTTTATTTATTGCAGAGATGAGGCAAAGTCATTTATCAGTCTTTTGAAGGAGTATTAAAAGCTTTCTAGGTATAATATGAAATAACAGTGAAAAGAAATAATTTGGCTTCCTCTTTTTCAGTTTGAATGCCTTTTATTTCTTTCCATTTCTTGACTGCTCTGATTAGGGCTCCCAGTACTATGTTGAATAAACACGGTGAGAGTGGGCATTCTTGTCCCAATTCTTAGGGAGAATGCTTTCAACTTTCCCCCAATCTGTATGATGTTGGCTATGAGTTTGTCATAGATGGCTTTTATTAGGTGAGGTATGTTCCTTTGATGTCTAGTTTGCTGAGGATTTTTTATGAGGAGATGTTGAATTTTATCAACTGCATTTTCTGAATCCATGGAGGTGATTAAAATTTTTCAAACAGTCTGTTCATGTATTGAATCACATTTATTGATCTGCATATGTTGAGACATATATGCATCCTTCATTGTGATGGATTATCTTTTTGATGTGCTGTTAAATTAGGTTTATTTGCATTTTGTTGAGGATTTTGGAATCCAGGTTCATCAGAAACATTGACCTGTAGTTTTCTTTTGTTCTTACCCAGATTTGGTGATGCTGTCTTTATTGAATGACTTAGGGAAGATTTCCACCTCCTCATTTTTCTGGAACAGTTTCAATAGGATTGGTGCCAATTCTCTGTACAGCTGGTAGAATTTATCTGGTCTTGGCTTTTTTTGTTGGTAGTTTTTTAAAAAGTCAGATTCAAATCACTATTCATTATTGGTCTGTTCGGGATTTCTCTTCTTTACTGATTCAATCTTGGGGGATAGCATGTTTCCAGAAATATATTCATTTCCTGTAGGTTTTCTAGTTTGTGTACATAGATGTGTTCATAGTAGTTTTTGAGGACTTTTTTGTATTTCTGTGGTATCTGTTGTAATGTCATCTTTTATATTTTTTATTGTGGTTATTTGAATCTCCTCTCTTTTGTTCTTGGTTAATCTAGTGAGCAGTTTATCAATTTTGTTTATTTCTTCAAAGAACCAGTTTTTCATTTCACTGATTTTTTGTATGATTTTTCTGTTCTCAATTTCACTTAGTTCTACTCTGCTCTTTGATACTTTTTTTCCTCTACTAGTTTTGAGTTTAGTTTGTTCTTGTCCTTCGAGTTCCTTTAACTGTGACATTATATTGTTAATTTGAAATCTTGCTATTTGGTGTAGGCATTTAATATTATAAACTCTCCTCTTAACGGTGCTTTTGCTGTATCCCAGAGGTTTGGAGATGTTGTTTCCATTTTAATTTGTTTAAAAAAAAAAATCTTTTTTTGATTTCTGACTTAATTTTGTTGTTTACCCAAAAGTCATTCAGTAGCAAGTTTTTTCGTTTTCATGTACTTGTGTGTTTCTGAGAGTTCTTTTTGGCATTGCTTTCTAGCTTTATTCCACTATGGTCTAGGAAGATGCTTGATAAGATTTTGATTTTCTGAATTTATTAAGACATTTTTTATGATCAAGCATATGGTCAATTTTAGAGAATATTCTATGTGTTGATAAGAAAAATGTATATGCTGAGGTTGTTGAGTAAAATGTTTTGCAGATTTTTATTAGGTTCATTTGGTCAATAGTCTAGTTTAAGTCCAGGGTTTGTTAGTTTTCTAACTCAATGATCTGTCTAGTGTAGTCAGTTGGGTGTTGAGGTCCCCCACTATTATTGTATGGCTGTCTACCTCTTTTCTTAGGTCTACTAGTATTTGTTTTATAAATTTAGGTGCTCTGGTATTGGGTGTGTAGATATTTAGAATAGTTAAATCTTCTTGTTCAACTGAACCCTTATCATTATATGATGATGACTTTTTTTTTTTGTATTCTTACTGTTGTTAGTTTAAAGTCAGTTTTATCTGATTAGTAACCCCTGATTTTTTTCTGTTTTTCATTTACATTATATATCTTTCTCCACTCCTTTACTTTGTGCTTATGGGTATCATTATATGTTAGATAGGTCCTTTGAAGGCAGCAGAGGGTGGGCCATATTATTTTTAAATCCAACTTGCCAATCTATGTCTTTGAAGTGGAGCATCTAGGCTTTAACATTCAAGGTTAATATTGATATGTGAGGTTTTGTTCCTGTAACAGTGTTGTTAGCTAGTTGCTTTGTAGTCTCCAGTGTGTTATTGCTTTCTAGGATCTGTGAACTTTGTATTTATGTGTGCTTTTACGGTACTAAGTATCATCAGTTATTTCCTTGTTTAGATAACTCCTTTGAGCACCTCTTGTAGGACTGGTCTGGTGGTGATGAATTCCCTCAGCATTTGCTTGTCTGGGAAGGTTTATTTTGACTATTTTTATGAAGCATATTTTGGTAGGATATAAAATCCATGACTGTCATTTATTTTCTTTAAGATGTCGAAAATAAGCTGGGCATGGTGGCTCATACCTGTAATCCCAGCACTTTGGGAGACAGAAGTGAGAGGATTGCCTGAGCTCAGCGGTTCAAGACCAGCCTGGGTAACTTGGTGATACCGCATATCTACAATAAATAAATAAAAATTAGCTGGGCATGATGGTGTACACCTGTAGTTCCAGCTACCTGGAAGGCTGAGGTGGAAGGATCGCCTGAGGCAGCTGGTCGAGGCTGCAGTGGTCATGATTGTGCTATTGTGCCTGAAAAACAGAATGAGATTCTGACTCAGAGGGGAAAAAAAGGCTAAAAATAGGCTTCCAGTTCCTCTGGATTTTTAGGTTTCTGCTGAGAAGTTCACTGTTAGTGTGATGGGATTTCTGTTTTAGGTAATTTGGCCCTTTTCTCTAGCTGCCTTTAAGATGTTTGCTTCTGCACTGACCTTGAATAGTCTGTTGACTATATGCCATGGTCATGGTCATCTTGTATAGTATCTTACAGTGTTTTGTGAATTTGTTGTCTCTGGATATTGACCTCTCTGACACTATTAGGGACACTTTCCTAAATTAGTCCCCCAGATATGTTTCCAAGTTGCTTGCTTTCTTTTGTTTTCTCTCAGGAATGCCTATAAGTTGTGAGCTTGGCTGCTTTATATAATCTTATGTATCTTGAAGGCTTTGTTAATTTTTAAAAATTTTCTAAAAAAAAAAATTTTTTTGTCTGACTGAGTTAATTCAAAACACCTGACTTCAAACTCTAATTTTTTTTTCCTTTTGCTTGATCTAATCTGTTGTTAAAACTTTCAAGTATATTTTAAAATTTCTTTAGTGAATTTTTTAAATTCCATTTTAAAAAAATATATAGCTGTCTAATCTTTTATATCTTGAATTTTTGTACTAGTTTCTTTGTGTTGTTTTTCAACTTTCTCTCGGATTTCATTGAGCTTTCTTTCAATACATTTTTTAAATTATAAAGATGTGGGGTACAATTCAGGGTTAGGTATACAAACGTTGATTATGCAGGTACCCTTGTTGATGAGGTATGCCCTTCCCTCCCCTAGCAGTTTCCCTCAACTGCCAATCCCACCCCCTTTCCCTGAGTTTCCCACTACTGCCCTTAGCTTTCTTATAGTATTATAATTGTTTAAGGTCTGCTTATAAGTGAGAACATATGGTACTCTATTCTTTGTTTCTCTGATAGATCACTGAGTATCCTCAACTCTAAATCCATCCAATTTGCTGCAAAGTCCATATGTTTGTCCTTCTTTCTGGCTGCATAATATTCCATTGGGTATATGTACCACATTTTTTAAATCCAGTCCAGCTTCAAATGGCAACATGGTTGGTTCCATGTTTTTGCTATTGTCAACAGAGCTGCAACAAACATGCATATGCAGGCATCCTTTTTGTAGAATGATTTGAGTTCCTCCAGGTATATTCCCGAATTGCTGGGTAATACAGAAGGCCAATTTCTAGTTCTTTCAGATACTGCCACACTGTCTTCTAAAGAGGTTGCACCAGTTTGCATTCCCACCAGCAGTGTAGAAGCAGTACTTTTTCTCCACATCCTCACCAGCATCTGTTGTGTTTGTTTTATTAATGATGGCCATTCGTACTGGGGTTAGGTGATATCTCAATGTGGTTTTGATTTGCATTTTTCTGATGATTAGTGAGGCTGAGCACTTTTTCATGTGTTTGTTGACTGCCCATATATCTTCTTTTGAGAAGTGTCTATTCATGTTGTTTGTCCACTTTTTATTTTTATTTTTATTTATTTATTTATTTGAGTTGGAGTCTCACTCTGTCGCCCAGACTAGAGTGCAGTGGCCGCTCCTGGCCACCGCAGCCTCAACCTGCTGGGCTCCGGTGATTCTTCAGCCTCAGCCTTCCGAGTAGCCGGAATTGCAGGCATGCGCTACCATGCCCGGCTGATTTTTTTTTTTTTTTTTTTTTTATTGTAGAGATGAGGTCTCGCTGCCCAGACAGGTCTCGAACCTGCGGGCTCAGGCAATCCACTTACCTCAGCCTCCCAAAGGTGTGGGATTACAGGCTGAGCCACCGAACCTGGCTGATTGTCCACTTTTTAATGGGTCTGATTTTTTTTTTCCTTTCAGCATGTTTGAGTTCCTTGTAGAACCTAGATGTTAAACCTTTGTCAAATATACAGGTGGCAAATATTTTTACCCATTCTGTGGGTTGTCTCCCTGCTCTCTTGATGGTTTCTTTTGCTGTGGGGAAGCTTGTTAGTTTGATGAGGTCCCACTTGTCTATCTTATTTCTTAAGGTATGGGCATTTAGAGTTCTGAATAGGAATTGGTTGCCAGTTCCAATTGCTATAAGGATGTATCCTGCATTTTCTAAGATTCTTATAGTTTGAGGTTTTACGTTTGGGTCTTTGATCCATTTAAGTTAATTTTTGTGTATGGTGATAGGTAGGGGCCCTGTTTCAATCTTCTGCATGTGATCAGCCAGGTTTCCCAGCACCATTTCCTGAATAGGTTCTCCTCTCCCCAATGGTTGTTGTTGGAGGCGTTGTCAAAGATGAGTTGGTTGAGAAATTGAGGCTTAGCTTCCGGATTCTCTATCCTGTTCCTTGGTCCATGTGCCCTTTCTTGTACCAATACCAGGCTGTTTTGATTACTGTAGACTTATAGTAAAGTTTGAAGTCTGGAAGTGTGATAGCTCCTGCTTTATTTCCTTTGCTAAGAATTGTTTTGGCTATTCATGGTCATTTATGTTTCCATATGAATTTCTGTATTGCCATTTCCAAGTCTGAGAAGAATGATATTGGTAACTTAATAGGTATTACGTTGAATCTGTAGATCACCTTTGGTAGGATGGACATTTTAACAATGTTGATTCTTCCTATTCATGAGCATGGAATATTTTTCCATTTGTTTGTGTCTTCTTGGATTTCTTTGAGCAGTGTTTTGTGTTCTCATTGTAAAGGTCTTCCACTTCTCTGGTTAGGAAGACACCGAGGTATTTCGTTTTTTGCGTGGCTGTTGTGAAAGGGATTGTGCTTTTAATTTGGGTCTTTGCGTGCTTGTTTTTGGTGCATAGGATTGCAACTGTCTTTTGCACATTTATTTGGTACCCTGAGGCTTTGCCAAAGTCCTTTATCAGTGCAAGCAGGTAGTTGACAGATTTCTTGGATTTTCATGATATAGGATCATATCACCAGCAAAAAGGGATAAATTGACTTCCTCTTTTCCTATTTGGATACCCCAGATATCCTTCTCTTGTCTAATTGCCCAAGCTGGGACTTTCAACACAATGTTGAACAAGAGGAGTGAGAGTGGGCAGCTTTGTCTTGTTCCAGTTTTTAGGGGAAATGTTACTAGTTTCTCTCCATTTTTCAGTATGTTAGCTGTGGGTTTATTGTAGATTGTACTTACTATTTTGAGGTATGTTCCTTCTATAGCTAGGTGTTTGAGGGTTTTTATCAAGAAAGGATGTTGGATTTTATCAAAAGTTTTTTTCTGCATCTAATGATATAATCAAGTTGTTCTTGTTTTTACATCTGTTGATGTATTTAATGACATTTATGGTCTTGCGAGTGTTGAACTAGCCCTGCAACCTGGGGATGCCGCCTACTTGGTTATGGTGGATGAGTTCTGAGATGTGTTTTTGGATCGATATGCTAGAATCTTATTGAGGATTTTTGGCATCTATGTTCACAAGGGATATTGGCCTGTAGTTCTCTTTTTTGTTGGATTTGTACCCAGTTTGGGTATTAGTGTGATGTTAGTTTCTTAAAATGATTTGGGGAGAACTCCATCCTTTTTGATTGCCTGGAATACTATCAAAATGATTGGTATCAGGTCCTTCTTGTACGTTTTATAGAATTCTGCTGGAAAGCCATTCAGTCCAGGACTTTTTTTGTAGGTAGTTTTTGTATGACAGAGTCAATTTCCTGGGTTGTTGTTGGTCTATTTAGTGTTTCAGTGTCTTCTTGTTTCAACCTGGGAAGATTGTGTGATGTCAGAAAGTCCTCCATTTCATTTAGATTATCAAGTTTGCTTCCATATAGGTGCACATAGTAATATCTGATATATCTTTTGTATTTCTTCAGTGTCAGTTGTAATTTGATCTTCTGTATTTCTGATTGTGTTTATTTGGGCTCTTTGTCTCTTTTTCTTGGTCATTCTTGCTAGGGGTCATTCTATTTTGTTAACTCTTTCAAAGAACCAGCTTTTTGTTCTGTTGATATTTCCTATGATATTTTTGTCTTCTATGTTCCATATTTGGGTTCTTATTTTTGTGATTTGGATTCTTCTGTTAAAGTTGGGGTTTTGGTTGTCTTCTCTTTCCAGCTCTCTTAGGTAATTTGTTATGCTCTCCACTTGTGATCTTTCTATTTTCTTGATGTGTGCTCACTGAGATAAAAATTCCCCTTTGAGAAGAGCTTTCATGGTATCCCAGAGGTTTTGGTAAGATGTTTCTTCATTTTCATTTGTTTCCAGGAATCTTTTGATTTCTGCTTTAATTTTAGTGTTTACCCAGTAATTGTTCAGCATCATGCTGTCTAGTGTCTATATCTTTGTGGACTTTGGGGAAATTTTGTTGGTGTTGATATTTATTTTTATTCTACTGTGGTCTGAGAGTGTGCATGACAAGGTTTCAAACTTATGGAATTTGTTTCTAGCCAAGCATGTGACTGATCTTGGAATACATTCCATGTGGTGATGAGTAGAATGTATAGTCTGTGGTTATTAGGTGGTATAATCTGTAGGTATCTGTTAAGTTCATTTGGTCGAGTGTCAAGTTTAGGTTCTGGATCTCTTTGCTGATTTTCTACCTCTGTGATCTATCTAGGGATGTTAGTGGGGTATTTAAGTCCCCTGCTATAATAGTGTTACAGTCGATGTCTTTTTTTTGTTTACTTAGTAGTTGCTTTACTTAGTAGTGCTCCTGTGTTGGGTGCATGTATGTTTAGAATGGATATTTCTTGTTGATGGATTGAACCTTTTATCATTATGTAGTGTCCTTTTGGATCTTTTTTAAATTTTTGATAACTTAGAGGTTGTTTTGACTGATATTAAGATCGCAACTCCTGCCTTTTTTTATGATCCATTTGCTCGAAACTTGTTTTCCATCCTTTAACTTTGAGTCTCTGAGTGTCCCTTGTGAGATGAGTCTCCTGGATCCACCAAATTATTGGGCCATGGTTTCTTATCCAGTTTGCCCTTCTGTGTCTTTTCAGTGGTGCATTTATTCCATTCACATTCAGGCTGATTATTGAAATGTGATTGTTTATTCTGTCATGAGGTTCTTATAAAGTTTTTTCTTTGCTTGTTTTCTATTGACTTTGGGGTTAATGTATGTGTGAGTTTTCAAGTTTCTTCTTGCACTGTATTCACTGTTGATTCTGTGCTCTGCTGTTCTCTTGGGAAGTGTGTGGTTATTCCTTTTTTTCTTTCTTCTGTGCTTATTACCTTTTTAAGTGTCTCCTGTAGAGTTGATCTGGAAGGTGTATAATCTCTTAGTGATTGGATGTCTGGGAAGGATTTTAATTCTCCATCAGTGAAGAAGCTGAGCTTGGCTGAATAGGAAATTCTTGCTTGAAGTTGTTTATCTTTGAGGACTTTGAATATAGGGCTCCAGTCCCTTCTTGTAGTATTTTTGCTGATAGGTCTGCTGCTATTCTGATTGGTTTTCCCCGGTAGGTAGTCTGACCTTTCTCTCTTGCTACCTTTAGGATTTTTTCTTTTCTCCCTACTTTGTGTAGGTGAATTACTATGTGTCTAGGGGTTGGTCTTCTCATTTGATGTCTTTTGGGGGTTCTCTTTATCTCTTGTGCTAGGCTGGTCACATCTCTTGTGAGATGGGTAAAGCTTACTTGGATTACTTCCTGGAATACTTGCTTCAATTGTTCTCCATTTCCCTTTCTTCTTCTGGGATACCAATCAGGTGTAAGTCAGCCTCTTTATATAATCACACATCTCTTGTAGGCTTTGTTCTTTCTTTCTGAGTCTTCTTTCTATGTTTTTTACAGATCATGTAATTCCATGTTCTGATCTTCAAGTTCTGAGATTCTTTCTTCACCTAGATTAAATCTGTTTCCCATGCTTGTCAGTTTGTTATTTATTTCCTGGATGAAATTTTTTATTGCCAAAATCTATGTTACAAATTCTTTCAGTGTTGCATTCTGTCTTTCTTGAGTTTTAGTCACTCTTTCCACCCATTCCCTAACTTGTCATGTTCTGGGGCCGGTCGTTGGTGATTTCTAGTTTTTGGGCACCACTGAGGTCTGTTTTTTCAGGAGTTTTGTCTTTGGTACACTTGAAATTGCCTGAGGTTTTCCTTTGGTTTTTCCTCATTTGTGACAGATCTCTTGTTTTTCTCTTTAGTTCTGTTATTCAGTGTCAGTGGGAGAGGCTTTCCCTTCTGATGTTTGCTCAGTCCTCTCTTCTTTCCTGAATAGGATGGTGGATGTGAAGCTTTGTTGTCTCTTGTAGTTTTTAAAATTTGAAAAAAGTAGGTGATGGGGTGCTAGGATTCAGAAACTACTTGCAAATTACAAAGGTCACTTATTGTGGTATGTGTGCCACTAAACACACACACACACACATATGCCTAGCATAAAGTGAATAGACAAGAAAAACAGAAAAACCAAAGTGGGGATAAATTGGAATTGAGGTCAAACCCTCACACATATATTGACACACACCTTAAACTATAAAAAAATGAAAATAAAAAACCCCAGAAGAACAAAAGAGCAAAAACAAACCAACAATAACAACAAAGTTGAAAGATGAACACTCAATCATTCACATACACACATAAAATTGAAAGATGAACACTCAATCATCACATACACACATAAATACAAAATGACAATTGAAAATGAACACTCAATCATTCATATACACACATAAACACAAAATGACAAATAAAAGAAGGAAACAGAAAAAAAAGAACAAATATTTGTGGGGGAGCAGATCAAACCCTCACATACACATTCATAAACAAAGGAGACATATTTAAAAAATAGATGAACAGTCCAAAAATTTTGAATTTTTTTTCAAAAGTCTGTGACTGATTTATTTTGTTTTCAATCTAGAATGCTATATATATAGCCAAACTCTAAATCTACCATGAAGGCACAGCAAGGATATTTCCAGACATGCAAAGATACAAAAAATTTACCCTCCTATACTTCTCTTGTGCCATCAGTTTTTAGGAAGTTACTTAAGGATATGCTCCAGAACATAGGGATGTAGACATAGGATCCAGAAAACAATGGCTTTAGTTCAGGAAAACAGCACGGAGAATTTTTAGGATAAGAACTGGGCAAGATGCGTTGGAAAGCAGTCAGAGCAGATAGCAGCCAGGCTCCAGGGAAAGACTGGGCTTCAGGGGAGGAAGGGATTCAGACTACACATGATGACAAAGACATTAGAAGCCCCTTAGACTGAGAGAGCACAGGATGCATGGATAGTATGAAGGGAAAAAGGAAGAAAGAAATGAAAGCATTGAAAGCTTCCAGGATATATTAAAGGTGATACAGAATTATGATCCCAATAAAAGTAACTTGGAAGTCAGTGGGTTTCAGAAAAAATAAAATGGATTTCAAGCAACTTAAATAAGAAGCTGGACTATAACAAGAAACATAATGATGAGTACGAAAATTAAACAAAAAAAAACCTGCCCTCTTGTGGCAGACTCTGTAATTGTTCCTCTAATTGGGTCTCTCCTGCAGAGCCACCTCTTTCACTCTCTCCCCAGTGTCCGAAGCAGGGAGTGAGGAGGGGCAGTGGAGCTGGGTGGAGCTGCAGTCCTCCCCTCCGTCTCCTCTGTTGGGGAGGGATGGGATTGTCTCTTCCCCAGGTATGTACTTGCAGGGGCTGGGGGTGCCCCAGCCAGGCCTATCCTAGAATGGAATTCTCCTATCGTGACTGACGTCCAGGCTCCTGCTGGTTTGTCCCTCTCAGTCATGGCCCAGCTGTGTGGGCCTGACATTCAGAGGATTGTTAGGGAGGAGGGGGTTTGGGTCAGCCCCAGACTCACCACTGAGCTCTTTGGAGTTCTTTCTCATCTTTTTCGGGCCACACCCTTTGTCCAGCATCTGGATCAGGGCAGGGGGTGGGGCACCTGGAACTCAGCACCATCAGGTCCCTCTGAAGTTTGTGCTTTCAGGATTGTGACCCTCTGGGTCACAAACAATTCCTGAGTAGTTGATTTGCCAGTCACAGAGATCGGGTCTGTTGCTCTGTGGTGAGTGAGTCAGAGAACTTTCCTGCCCTGCCTTCAAGATGGTGGTGGGGTGCCTCTCTTGTCCTCTTCTGTGGGACTTTGCCTCTGGACTCCCTCCACAGCCCTGCTGCCAGTGCCCTGTCAGGCACTGAAGTGGTGAGGCAAAGCCAAGAGCTGGCAGTCTCTCTCCTGTTGCACCAGTGAGGGAGAGCCTGGGGATGATATTTTCTCCCCTCTGCTTTTGTTCATTTTAAAAAAAATAAATGGCGCTTGGCTTCTGCGACCTGTGAAGAGCCAGGGACAAAGCAGAGAAGCTGCAGCATCAGCTGTTGCACCGGGGCCTGGCCACTTGCTCACGAGCCTCCACTTAGACAGTCTCCCAAGCATTTTTTTCCCCAGGGAGAGTTTGTTGATTAAAAAAAAAAAAGAAAAGAAAAGCAAAAGAAAATGGTGTTCAGCTTCTGTGTTCTGGGAATCCTCAATACATATTTTGAATTCTTTGTCATTTCAGATGTTTCATTTTTGTGAGGCTCCATTGCTAGAAAGCTAATGTGATCCTTTGGAGGTGTCAAGACACTCTGTCTTTTTGTACTCCCAGAGTTCTTTTTTTTTTTTTGAGTTGGAGTCTCACTCTGTCACCCAGACTGGAGTGCAGTGGCATGCTCCTGGCCACCACAGCCTCGCCCTGCTGGGTTCCGGCAATCCGTCTGCCTCAGCCTTCCAAGTAGCTGGAACTACAGGTGCACACTACCACACCTGGCTAAGTTTTGATTTATTGTAGAGATGAGGTCTCGCCAAGTTGTCCAGGTGGGTCTCAAACCCGTGGGCTCAGGCAATCCACACGCCTCGGCCTCCCAAAGTGCTGGGATTATAGGCTGAGCCACCAAGCCTGGCCTGCCAGAGTTCTTACATTAATTCATTCTCATCTGATGGAGCTGTTGCTTCTTTTTTTTTTTTTTTTTTTGAGTTGGAGTCTCACTCTTGTCGCCCATGCTGGAGTGCAGCAGCACGCTCACGGCCACTGCAGCCTTGAATTGACTTGACTTGACTAAACTGGGCTCAGGCAATCCTTCTGCCTCACCCTTCCAAGTAGCTGGAGCTACAGATGCATTCTACAACATCCGGCTATTTTTGTTATTGTTGTTGTCATTTATTGCAGAGACAAGGTCTCACCAAGTTGCCCAGGCTGGTCTTGAATTCCCTGGGCTCAGGCACTCCTCTGGCCTCGGCCTCCCAAAGTGCTGGGATTACAGACTGAATCACTGAGCCCCACCTGTTGCTTCTTATGTTTGCATTTTTTAGGTGGGACTTTTACATTTTTTTATTCTCTTTTCCCTTGAGAGTATGACTGTGGTGTATGTTGTGTATGATCATTTGGCTTCGTTTCTGGGTGCTTTCAGGGAGCCAAGTCTCTTTAATTGTTTCTTGGTAGCTAATAGTTCCTGTGTGGTGCTTTTCTTCTGTGTGGCGTGCTTGTTGCAATCATGTAGCTTGCTGCAGAGCTGAGGGTGGGTAGGTCTCAGGAAGCTTATCTTGTGCACTAGCCATTCTGGCTGCAGATTTTTTATTTTCTTTGTTGGTGCAGTTCAGGCTCCCGACCAGTAGATGGAGGTTAAGAGTAAGAGCAGGCCCACCCTTAGGTAGGCTAGTGGAAGCACAGGCCAGTACTGGAAGTGGGAGGTGGATGGTGAATGGGCTGTGGGGAGCGATCATGTTTAGGTGCAATGAGATCTTGGGAGAAGAAACAGAGGAGGGGAGTTGCACCAAGTCCTCATTCTGGGCAGGCAGAAACGTACTCTGCTTTCCTATCATGCCCCATCACAGGGCTCCCAACCCTCAGTTCAAGTAGATGTTATGCTTTGGCTTTTGGCAGCAGTGGGACTGCGGATTGCAGATACAGCCCTCTGGCAGGCCACCAAAATTTGCTCAGGGAAGAGCCTCTTCCCCCCAGTTCAGAGTAGGCAACTCGGTGGCCTGTCTGCCCTTTGTTGCTGGGACACTGCCGCTCGGTGTAGCGTGGGGAATTTGTGCCCTGCCTTTTGTACAAACTTAAGTGGCACAATTTCCCTTTAAACAGGGGTGGAACGGCCGTGAAAAGCACTAAAAGCACTTTCTCCAAGTGCTCATGCACCGGCTCCCAGCAGGGAGAACTTCTCCAGCATCTGGAACGGTGTACCTACCAGGGAGTGGAAGATGAGTCCCTCTCCATGTCCATTCCCAGGCTTCTGTGTTGACCCCTTTAGCCATTAGGGCCATGCCCATGTTTCCTTTGTCCTAAAGCTGGCATTTGTGGGCTGTGCTTCCCCTTCCCTTAGAAGTAACCTATGCCAAGGGTAAGATCTCCTGGGCTCTCACAGCTCCCTGGGGACTCGCCATTGCCCTGTGCTTGCCAAAGGCAGAAAGGGTTGTGGGTATTTCTGTGGGGAATCTGGTGGTGCAGTGATTCCGGGGAGAGGTTCCAAAGCAGGGCAGTGGTCCACCATGAGCGCACAGCCAGTATGGCGCTTGCTGTCTCAATTTGTGCCTGGAAGGAGTGTGGATGCACCCGCAGGAGCTGGCCATTCAGTTCTCGGTCCCAGGGGAATTCTCAAATCACCACCGACAGTGTTGCCCAGGGCTGCAAGGGCAGAGAGGCTGCCCACCAATTGGGCAGTCAGCAGCCTGTCACAGGGGTGAGAGGAGCAGAAAAGCCCTCCATCTACCCTTTCAGTGGGGCTCCAAAGTCCTCAGGGGTGGATCTCAGCCAGACTCTGGCTGCTTTCCTTATTTGGATCCCAAATTCTTCCCAAGGGATCTCCAGCAGGTCCTGACTCTCTTCTCTCAGTTTTGTTTGGAACATGTCCATTCATCAGTAACTTTGATCCTCTTTCTGAGGAGAACTGGCATCCAATATCCCTAATCAACCATTTTGAAAAAAAAATTTTTTTTTAGTCTGTAAAATAACAGAATCATATGATTTTAGGACTGGAAAGCACCCCAGAAACCAGAGATACATGGACGTTTACCCCTATCTTGTTTAGTCAGAATCTAGTCTCGAGACAGTACTAAGCTTTAATTTCAGCCTCTGGAAGGCCAAAAAGGTAAATGCTGACTAGAGTGTCATTTCTGATAGTGTAGAGACATTCTTTTTTTTTTTTTATTTCGAAGACCAATTATATTACTATTTTGTTATAATTCTAGACCCAAGATTTAAGAAAGAAACTTCTCTCAAACGATTGTGTGAAGCAATGAATGGAATGTAATTCCATCCCAAACACTCTAGTGACAGTGAAAGAAACAAACAACAACCAAAAAAAGGGGAAGGGAAACCTATTAAGTCTGCTTCAGGGAGTGTTTTGTTCAGTCAGAGCCTGAAGCTTCGGTGTATGGGTTTGCCAACGAAATTGCATCCATCACCAATAACAGATAAGGATAAGCCATGTGGATATATGTGGATAGGCACATTCCAGGAGCTACAAGTACAAAGGCACATTTTTGCAGACCTAGTCTGGCTATACAAAGTACAGAGGAGCTTTCTTTTCCCTTGACCATTCCATCATATGTCCATACTGCAGTCAAAGATTGCAGTTGCTTTCTCATGGCAGTCATTCTCTTTGTTTGAAATGAACTTGTCAACTTAAATCCAATTTAATCTATTAAGATTTGGGAGCAAAATAGAGGGTTTTACATTTATCCCTATTAATGGTAAATAAAACAAGAATGGTCTCTGTCCTTGTGAAGATTTAAGTCTAGTGTTGAAGACACTCAAATATCATACACATAAAGGTAAAATTAAAATAAGTAATTAAAATAAAAATTAAAATAAGTAAGTAAGGGAGATACAAGATAGTATAAGTAATACACTAAGAATATTTTACTAAGTCTAGGAGCTCAGGAAGGCCTCTCTGAGGAGGTAATCTGAGGAGATGGATCCAAAAGAGACGGATCTGAAGAAAAAACAGAGAGCAATGTGGTGAAATGGAAGATTAAAAGCCTTATAGAGAAATAAAAGAGCTGTGCAAAGGCCCTGGGGCTAGATCACAATTTATAAGTTCAAGAAATGGAAAAGAAGCCTCTAGGGGTGACATATAGCCAGAGAGTGAGAATGGGATATAAGTGAGGCTGTCAAAGTAGGAAGGGGTTAGATCATACAAGACTTGACTGGCTATGGTAAATACTTTATTCTTTATCTACAAAGTAGTGAGAAATTCACTGAAGAGTTCAAGCAACTGGGTGAATTTGGTCAGAAATGTGTTTTGAATGTATCACTCTGGCAACAACGTGGAGAATGTGAAGAGAGTTAAGAATAGGCCTGAGAAGACCAATTATTAAGGCTACCACAGTAGTCTTGAGGAGAAAAGTTTGAATTAGGGCAGGAATGGAGTAACTCCAATATTTGAGAGGTCTTGAAGAGGTGAAATGGCAGATAAGGGGCGACTGGTGCCTTCAATGGTTATGATGTTTCTGGTTGCATAATTGGTTAGATGGTAGAGGATTCAAATTAAATGAAGAGGATTTGAAGAGAAACATTTTAGAAAGGAAGATCAAGAATTTGCTGTTGGCTATATTAACCTTAAGTTTCACACAAGGTATTTAACAAGAGAGGTCAAGTACACAGATGGAAATGTGAGTCTGAAGCTCAAAAGGCAGGTTTCTATATAACTGATAATCTATAAAACTTATAACCATCATGTTGGTTTTGTTTTTATATAAATCTATCAATATTTTAATGATCTTGATTCTATAACTTTGGATGCTAGTTACTGTGTTTCCTTCTGCACTCTCTGAAATTTGACAATGCTTTCCATGTGCTCATCCAAATCAATGACCATTAAACAGGACAGTGCTAAATCCTAATCAAGAGTTGGGTCTGAAACATAAGTGGATTCTGGTTGTGATTTGAAACAGCACTTTCCAAACTGTGACTATTCTTAGTCTTCTATAGCAGAATACTACAGACTAGGTGATTTATGTTAAAAAAAAAAAAAAACAGTTTATGTGGCTCATGATTCTGAGGCTAGGAAGTCTAAAAACATGGCACTGGCATCTGGTAAGAGCCTTCATGCTGCATCATAACTTGATGGAAGGGCAAGTGAGCACACCAGACAGAAAGAGAAAAACAGATTACACTGATCCTTTTTTTTATTAGGAACACATTCCCGTGATAAATAACCTGCTCCAGCAATAACAACATTGAATATTCATCAGGGCAGAGACCTCAGACCTAATCACCTCTTAAAGGTTCCTCCTTTCAACGCTTTTACAATGGCAATTAAATTTCAACGTGAGTTTTGGAGAGGACATCCAAGCCATAACACTGGGCTATTAGCATATCTTTTACATTTTTGGTCACCCTTGTGTGCCTTCTTATTTTATTTTTTCTTGATGTATGTGCCTTTCCTATTTTTGCCATGTGTTTTTGGTGTGTCAAAACTGGAAGATCTAAAGATCTAGCTTAAAAAGTAGGGAAAAAATATAAAGACACAATCATTAAGGTACCAAATTCTTTATTTTAATCTTTAATTTTTATTTTTTGAGTTGGGGTCTCTCTCTCTCGTCCAGGCTGGAGTGCATGCTCACAGCCACCACAGTGTCAACCCTCTGGGCTCCAACGATCCTTCCACCTCAGCCTTAAATGTTTACTTTAAAGTGATTAAGGGAAGAACATTATGTGCCAATCCTATGTGTTTTTTACTCTTTGACAAATCTAGACCATTCCTGTTATTGAGTATTATGTGCCTGCTCTGGTACATAGTAGGAAATGAGCAAAAGTAGCCAACTGCAGTATCCCTGATAAATGCAGAATATGGCTTCATCTCCTCCATTGTCCCATACAATGTTCCAAATCTCAGTCCCTCATACTCAGAACTGGATTCCAAGACATCTGATTCGTTTTTATATAACCCAGAATTCAGCTGTTCTTTTCAGTCAACTCTTTTCTCTGTTTTCAAAGAAACACAACCACATGAAGAATATTGCAATCTTTAGTTTTTTTGGACTCCAGACTGATCACATTGTTCTTTACACATGTGTAAACAAAGAACTGAATACCACATGCTCTCATTCATAAGTGAACCCTGAACAATTATCATAATGCTATAAGTAAGGGATTGGCAGTAGTGGGAAATTGCTGGGGCTAGGCGGGACACGTCATCAATAAGGGTACCTATTCTCAAACCAGGTGATGTGGGGACCAAAGTGAGGCCCAAACTTTACCTGTACAATGACCATTTGTATACTCAACCCTGAATTGTACCCCACATCTTTAAAATAAAAATTTAAAAAAAAAATTAGTGTCTTTAATTTTTTTAACTTTTAAATTTTTTATTTTAAAATTGTGGGGTACAATTCAGGGTTAGGTATACAAATATTTATTATGCAGGTACCCTTGTTGATGAGGTGTACCCCCCCTTCCCCAGACAGATTCCCACTACTGCCAATCCCACCTCCCCGCTTCCCCGCCCCCCGCAATTTCCCACTACTGTCAATCCTTTTCTTATAATATTATGATAGTTGTTCAAGGTCCATTTATGAGTGAGAACATGTGATACCCAGTTCTTTGCTTCTGTGAAAGATCACTCAGTATTATAGACTCTAAGTCCATCCAGGTTGCTGTCAAGTTCATGATTTTGTTCTTCTTTATGGCTGCATAATATTCCATTGTGTATATGTACCACATTTTAAAAATCCAGTCCTCTTTTTATAGGCAGCACAGTTGGCTCCATGTTCTTGCTATTGGGAACAATGCTACAATAAACATATGTGTTCAGGGATCTTTCTTATAGAGTGATTTGAGTTCTTCCAGGTATATTCCCAATAAGGGGATTGCAGGGTCCTATGGAAGGTCGATTTTTAGAACTTTTAGGAATCGCCACACTGTTTTCCACAGAGGCTGCACTAGTTTACACTCCCATCAATATAGAAGTGTTCCCTTTTCCCCACATCCTCTCCAGCATCTGTTATTTTTTGGGTTATTGATGATGGCCATTCTGACTAGAGTTAGGTGGTATCTCAGTGTAATTTTAATTCCCATTTCTTTGATGACTAGTGAGGCTGAACATTTTTTCATGTATTTGTTGGCTACTCATACGTCTTCTTTTGAGAAGTGTCTATTCATATCTTTTGCCCACTTTGTAATGGGGCTGTTTGTTTTTTTCTTTTCAGCACGTTTGAGTTCCTTATAGATCCTAGAAGTTAGGCCTTTGTCAGACGTACAGCTGGCAAATATTTTTTTCCCCAGTCTGTGGGTTGTCTCCCCACTCTCTTGATGGTTTCTTTGGCTTTGCAGAAGCTTGTCAGTTTGATGAGGTCCCACTTGTCTATCTTATCTCTTATGGCATGAACACTTGGGGTTTTGGTCAGGAATTGGTTGCCAGTTCCAATTTTCATAAGGGTGTCTCCTGCATTTTCTAAGGTTCTAATAGTTTGAGGTTTTACATTTAGGTCTCCAATCCATTTAGAGTTGATTTTTTGTGCATGAAGATAGGTAGGGGTCCTGCTTCAATCTTCTGCATGTGGTCAGCCAGTTTTCCCAGCACCATTAACTGAATAGGTTCTCCTCTCCCCAGTGGTGGGTGGTAGAGGCTTTGTCGATGATGAGCTGGTTGAGAAATTGAGGTTTTAATTCTGGAGTCTCAATTCTATTCCATTGGTCTAGTGCCTGTTCTTGTACTAGTACCAGGCTGTTTTGATTGCTTTAGCCTTATAGTAAAGTTTAAAGTCTGGAAGTGTATCTTTAATTAATTTTTTTTAAAAAAACAAAGTTTATTTGGTGAAACGTCTTCTCTACCTTTCAAATAATGGTCTTATTGCAGTTAGAGCAACAAAAAAGTTAGATGCACAACAAAAGGAATCTTTCTTCAATAGAGCCTGATGCTGTGACTTATGGGAACCGCACTAAGACAAAGACAACCCAGGCATGATGGTGACAGAGAGTGGTGCTTATTCCCCGGTTTTAGTCAACCTCTCATAAGTGAGAGGCTATCTAAAGGCAGGGAATTGTGTTTGTTTGTTTTTTTATTGTAATTAGAAGGCCATTAGCATGGGATGGCTCTGGGGATTCAAATTCCTACTTGAACAATCAAAGTCTAATGTAAACAGTAAATTGAAACTGGAAACATCACCAATCAGAAGCCACCAACTAACCTCTTTCTAGGTACTTTCCACTCCAACCAATCAAAATTGTTTCCTTGTCTTGGTTCTGCAAATACTTTATAAAACCCCAGCCGGGCTTGGTGGCTCAGCCTGTAATCCCACGCCTTGGGAGGCTGAGGTGAGTGGATTGCCTGAATCTGCAGGTTTGAGACCTGCCTGGGCAATTGGCGAGACTTTATCTCTACAATAAAAAAAAAAATTCAGCTGGGCGTGCTAGTGCATGCCTGTAATTCCGGCTACTTGAAAGGCTGAGGCCAAAGGATTGCTGGAGCCCAGCAGGTCGAGGCTGTGGTGGTCGGGAGTGACCACTGCACTCCAGTCTGGGTGACAGAGTGAGACTCCAACTCAAAAAAAAAAAAAAAAGTTTCCCCTTCCAGTAGAGTGCTAGCCATTTGAAGAAGGATTCTGCTCTGATTCATAAATTGATGAATGCTTTAAATATACTCTTTAAAATTTAAATGTACTTAAATTTTTCTTTAAGAATACTTTAAGCACCTCTGCCAACATGAGTGAAGAATCATTTCTAACATCCATATACTAATTTTCAAATCCTTTAGTGTCAATTAGTGATTAAGTTAATCATTCTAGTTGGCTTTGCAGAAGCTTTTCATTTTGATGAGTTTCCACTTTTCTATCTTATCTCTTATGGCATGGGCACTTGGGGCTTTTGATCAGAAATTGGTTGCCAGTTCCAATTTCTCCTGCATTTTCTAAGGCTCTTATAGTTTGAGGTTTTACATTTAGGTCTTTGATCTATTTAGAGTTGATTTTTGTGTATGGTGATAGGTAGGGGCCCTGTTTCAATCTTCTGCATGTGGTCAGCCAATTTTCCAGGCATCATTTACTAAATAAGTTCTCCTCTCCTCAGTGGTTGTTAGTAGAGGCTTTGTTGAAGATGAATTGGTTGAGAAGTTGAGGTTTTGCTTCTGAAATCTCTATCCTGTACTATTGGTCTATATGCCTGCTCTTATACAATTATCAGGCTGTTTTGATTATTGGAGCCTTATCATTAATTTTAAAGTCTGGAAGTGTGATACCTCCTGCTTTGTTTCTTTTCCTGAGGATTATTTTGGCTATTCATGGTTGATTATGATTTCATATGAATTTCTGTATTGCTGTTTTCAGATCTGAGAGGAATGATGCTGGTAATTTAATAGGTTTGCGTTGAATCTGTAGATCGCCTTGGGTAGGATGGACATCTTAACAATGTTGATTCTTTTAATCCATGAACATGGAATATTTTTCCATTTGTTTGTGTCCTTTTTGATTTCTTTGAGCGTGTTTTGCAGTTTTCACCGTAATGGTCTTTCACTTTTCTGGTTAGGCAGATACTGAGGTATTTCATCTTTTTTGTGGCTACTGTGAATGGGATTGTGCTTTTTATTTGGTTCTCTGCCTTTTTGTCATTGGTATATAAGAATGCTACTGTCTTTTGCACATTGAATTTATTCCCAGAGACTTTACCAAAGTCCTTTATCAGTGCAAACAGGTTTTTCACAGATTCCCTCGGATTTTTGAGGTATAGAATCATATTATCAGCAAAGAGGGATAGTCTGACTTCCGTTTTCCCTTTTCCTTTTTGGCTACCCCTGATTTCCTTCTTTTGTCTGATTGTTTTAGCTAGGACTTCCAACACTACTTTGAAAAAGAAGAGTTAAAGTGGACCATCTTATTCTGGTTTTCAGGGGAAATGCTTCAAATTCTTGTCCATTTAGCAATATGTTGGCTGTGGGTTTATCCTAGATGGCTCCTACTATTTTGAGGTATGTTCCCTCTATGCCTAGGTGTTCAAGGGTTTTTATCAAGAAGAGATGCTGAATTTTATTGAAAGCTATTTGTACATCTAATGATATAATCACGTGATTCCTATTTTTACATCTGTTGGTGTTTTTAATTACATTTATGATCTTGCAGATGTTTAACCAGCCCTGCATCTCAGGGATAACTTTGTTCTTTTAACAGAGAGAAACCTAGAGTCTTGTTTAGTGCCAGTTTGATATTAGGCTCATTAAAAAACGAAAAACCTTACAACACATTCATTCAATTTTAGACGACTTGACAACATGTGAAATTTCTCATTCAAATTACTTTTTTCTCAAAATTCTGTAACTTTCTTAAGTCCTTTTTGTCCTTTAGTTTTTGTCATATATTCTTCCTCTTTCCCATTGTGGAACAACCAGTTAGTCTACCGTAGAATAAAAACTATTCTCTTTTGTCTTAACCAAAATATATCTTCATAACTTCCGTCATAAACCTGACTTAATTCCCTCACATCCTTTTCTTATTATTTCTAAAAGTTTTAACTGTACATATTAATTAGAATTTTTCACTCTTCAAAACCTAAATTTCTAGTAAAAACTAGTAAACATTGTGAACTATTTTATGTCAGCATTTTGTAGATAAACACCAACTTATAATGGAAGTTTTCATGCCTTTTGTTAACAGACCCAAATATATTTAGTCTTTCTACACCATAAAATAAGATGCCCAGCTATATACACTTTAAATCTCTGTTCAGCAATTAATGTTTCTGTTTGATAGTTTGATAGTTAATGAATATTATTTGATATAACTTCAGGATATAACTTATAAGTTATTTGATATAACTTCAGGATTGCAAGTTACAAACATTTTTGAAACTATTTTTTAGTAGACATATTTTATAAAACACAATTATTTTTGAAAATTTCATTTATAAACATTTCTTCCCTGACATTTCCCTAATTCATTTGTTCTTAACAATTAAGCTTGAATTTGGCTTAAAGTAGGGACAACCCTGTAGTGCAATTTGGGCTCTAGATCGCCTATGCATGGTCAGGCCCATGCATGGTCAGGGAAAGCCCATCTCCAGTGGATACCAGATGCACGCTCAGCATGTTCCTTCTGCCCTATTCGGCTTCCCTCTCTCATCTTCTTCTGTGATCACTCCCTGAATAAATCACTTAAAGAGAAATCCCTGCCTTAGGCTCTGCTTCCATGGAAATGAGCGTAAGATGGTCAATGTCTAGTTCTAACATTCTGTGAGTTTATGATTATGATGGAGTAAAGAGTTTGGATGAGTTTACAGATAGCTCAACAGCAGGGAAGGCCAGAGTAGATAGCGGCAGTAATTTCTTGAACCAGCCCTGTTTGGTAGATATCTTGGTTTGGGTTCAGTGCAGCAGATATTTAGGGGGAATGACAAGTGTGGAATGAGAAGCTGCAAAATTGTTTTAAAACTAAATGCAACAGCTGGGCACAGTGGCTCATGTCTGTAATCCTAGCACTTTGGAAGGTAGAGGCAAGAGAATTGCCTGAGCTCAGGGGTTCGAGACCAGCCTGGGCAATTTGGCGAGACCTGGTCTCTATAATTAACCACAACAACAAAAAATTAGCCAGGTGTGGAGGCATGGGCCTGTAGTTCCAGCTACTTGGAAGGCTGAAGTGGAAGGATCACCTGAGCCCAGTAGGTCAAGGCTGTGACACAATAGCCATGATTGTGCCACTGCACTCCAGTCTGGGTGACAGAGTGAGATTCCAACTAAAAAAAAAAAAAAATCAAATGCAAATGGTTGAACAGCTTCTGTGTGCCACAGATACAAAGCAGGGTGAGTCACTATTAATGGTAGCAGTTTAGAATCCCACTTCTCAAACTGTAATGTTTGAACAAATCACCTGGGGATCTAAGAAAATGCAGATTCTTCGTCTACATTTTGAAGAAATTCCCACCTATGCTGCTGATGCATATACCTCAGTTTGAGTGATAAGGTTCTAGACCAGAGTAGTGCAATAAAAGCATAAAGTAAGCATATGTGTCATCTTAAATTTTCTAACAGCCATATTAAAAAAGTAGAAAAATGTGAAATTAATTTTTATCTTTTGTTTGACCCAATATAGCCAAAATACTATCATTTCAACGTGTAATCAACATAAAAATTATTAATTTTATATGTTGTTTTTTACTGTCATCAAAATCCAGTGTGTATTTTACACTTATAGAACATCTTCAGATGCTAGATTTTCATCATAGATATGTATATTTTATATTTCATAATATTTACAATTCAGAGTACATTTCTGTACTTGTTATTCCAAATGTACTTTAAAGTTTCCAATAGCTGAATCAAGTATGAGCTTTTAAAAGTAAATACTTTGAAATTAAATAAAATTTAAAACTCAGTTCCTCGGCCACATCTGAGATGATCCAGAGCTTCTGTATCAAATGGAGTCACTCCAAACCACGCAAGAAATACAAGAAGGATGCTGAGGGGGACGTGGGGAAACATGAAGTTAGGAAGTGGCTTGAAAAGCTCAAGAACAGAGTGTTGAAAGGACTGTGGTATCATAATAACTATTTTTTAAATTTAGGGGACGATGACTTCTTAGGAAGTAAATGACAAGGTGAGTGAATAATGGAAAAAGCCCTGTCTTTTTCTGACAAATTATGGCAGGAGTTCTTTTAACTTGGATAATTCAAAGACATCAATATCTGGTTTTCTTCTGTAGCAACCTGGACCTAAGCACTTGACATCTTTGTTCTTAATTTAACAACGTATAAGATGTGGAGCATTTAAATTATTAAAAGAAACACGATCCTCAGGAAAGAGGTACCACTTGTTGGGACTGGCATATGTCCACAACTGTCTTCTTAGAAGTAGGCATGTTTTGACTCTCAGACTCTGGCTACAAGGATAAATAGACTTGTTATCAGCAGGGGTAGCTCTCTGTGGACATTGCCAGTAGGTTTGCCTGACTTCACTGGGTTAATTTGCTAAATTCTCTGTAACTCCAACACAGTTCCCTGACAATTTACCTGTTCATTCTGTGAACTCCCAGCGTGGGTCTTATTCTCCCAGACAATCCTTGTCTTTCCCTTTCTCTCTGTTTCTTGGCGAGGACACAACTCTAGCTAGCTCTCTGGCCTCACCCCTTCAGCTCAGTTTCCTAGGCGTAGCTTGCTCGCGGAATCTTCCATTAGCTGCAGGTCTGAATTGACCTGACCTAGCAGGGTGGCTGATTGTCCGACAATGAAGCTTTGCTGCCCCCTTCTGACCTGCATGTTTAGCAAATCTTTGTTTAATGAATTCTGGAAATTAGAATTGCACGGCGCTTCAGATGCCAGTGTGTCATGAAAAGTTGCATTAAAAAAATTTTTTTTTGGAATGTTATTTATGAAAAGATTCTGTGTGTCAAAAATACTAGGCACTGGAGGTACGGCAGTGAGTGAAACAGACAAAAATCTGTGCCCTTACTGAACAGTTGCGAGGAGACAGTTAAAACATACATAAACAAGAAAACGAGGTAAATTCCAGATTACATGAGAAATAAAGCTATAAATTGAGATAAGGAGTTGGGGCATTTATGTTTTAAGATTTAAAAAAAAATTTCTTAGACACAGGGTCTCACTCTGTCACCCAGGCTGGAGTGTAGTGGTATGACCATAGCTAACTGTAGCCTCGAACTCTTGGGCTCATGTGACGTTCCTGCCTCAGCCTCCTGAGTAGCGGGGACTACAGACGTGCACCACCACACCTGGCTAGTTTTTGCTTTTTTGTTTTTTTGTTGCTATGAAGTCTTGCTGTGTAGATAAGGCCAGGGAAGTTCTTCTTAAAACCTAAAGGACATGAAGGAAGCTGTGAAGAGAACAATAAACACTAAAGCAGGAGGCGGTTGGTATGTCAAGGAGACCAGTGTGGCTGAAGCACTGGAACAGTGACTAAACAGGAGAGAAGCAGAGCACAGGTCAGAGAGCTAAGTGTAGAAGGCAGAATAGGGCAGAGTACAAATGGCCCGGTGAGTTATGTTATACGCATATATGTATGCATGCACACATGGACACATACATATGTGTTCAGAATATATCTACACACAGAGACACACAGAGATACACACAGACACACAGAGACACACAGACATACACAGAGATACACACACAGAGACATACACAGAGACACACACACACGCACAGAGACACACACGGACACACACACACTGACACACACAGAAACACATGCACCGAATCACACATATTCATATCTGAATCGGATTGGAAGCTATTAGAGGATTCTGAATAGAGAGACACAGCATGCCATATTTAAATAGATCACTCTGAGGACTGAAATAATAGACAACGAATAATAGACTGCAGGGGTGACAAGCAGCGAGCAAGGATACCTCTTGGGAGGCAAGGAGGAGCAGTGACTCAGACCAGGTAAAATGGAGGTGGAGAGATACCGTCCGTCTCTGAGTACATTTTGAAGATAAAAGATTGGCTGGTGGGTTGAATGAGGGGTGTAAAAGCAGTTGAACGACTGGAGTTGTCATTTATTGAGAAGTCTGTGGGAAGGGCAGGTTGGAGGAATAAAGGTAGAGAGAACAAGAATTATTATTTGGAAACATTTAGTCTGAGATGCCAATTGCACATATACCAAAGAGGAGATCAGAGGAAAAATCGAGGATAATGATAAAGTATTTGGAGATATATCCGATAAATAATATTTACAATCACAGGACTGTATGAGATAAAATTAAGCACCTTGATTCGGTGTGGCAGAAGTTGCTATCACTTGCATTCTGAACGTGGTTCTGACTTTAGTGCAGCTTTGAGATTTAAATACCCATTTTTGCCATGCGATGTATGATAACTTTATTTCCTTACTAGTTTTCTTTAGTTGAACTGTTGTGAACTATAGTTCATATAGCTCTCCTGTAATTACCTGTTTTTCATGTGGCATGACTGTATCCTTTATGAATTAATTCTACCTCTTTCTTTTTCTTGTAAGTGCAATTAAAATAGCTGCTAGAATCAACAGGATTGCGAACACAAAAAATAATATCGGCAGTGTTGTGAAGGGCTTGACATGCCTTCCCTGTTCCCACATCCTCTTGTTCAACCAGAAATTTTCTATATATTCTTTAAATGCCATCCACTCTGGAAAACCCTTCTTGATGTCTCTGAGCAATGCTTACTTCCTCCTTTTCTATATTCCCATCATGCATTGTTTACACCTTTCATATAACCCTTGTCATGATACTAATTATTAGCGTTTATATCATTTCTGCCATGAATCATAATCCCCAAAAGGATAGGGATTCTACTTCACACATTTTTGTATGCTTGGTGATCCAGCTACTGGCACGTAGTAAGTGCATGATAAATATTAAATGACAAACAGATCCCATTTTTGCTAAACACGATGATGAGCTCTTCACTTGTGTCACTTTTATGTTGAATAAATTAAAATTGTATGATTTCATAAACTTATTTGATGTCTGGGTACCTTCAAGCAAAGCAGGGAAGGACTCTTTATTCCTCTCTGGGATATAAAAGTGGTTGCCTAGGTTTTTATTTTGTGTGACATTAATTTAGTTGGCCAAAGTAAAATCTATCTGAAGAGCTGTCTGGCTTCACTCTTCACTGCTGCTCTTTGGCAAGTCTCGCATCAAAGGGCTGTTTGGAAGTTTATTCATGTTGAGGCTTTCTGGCTCCTTATACCAGCTTGGAATGAGAATCTATTTGGGAGATTAACTGTGTGGTTTCCTGGTATTGACTGAATCTTTTAATCAAGAATTATTGCATTGATTTTCCCTGGCTTAACCCCAGACCTGTTTCTAGGCAAGCATTGGCCCAGGAATTTTGGGCCAATTATGTCTTTTGTTCTAGTTCAGTTTAAATTTTGTTCCCATTAGCTATTTATTTTGCACGTCTTTATCTAGCTGCTAAATAATTTTCCATATAGAAAAGTGCTTGAGAGCCTCCCTATTCCAAGAAGTTCAGATAAAAAACAGCAACCATTCAGATTTGTACTTAGGCAAACCATCTTTAGAGAGAAGTATCTATTGAAGGGTTCTGTGTAGAAGGAATTGTTTTGAGTGATTTCCAAGTACACTTGCCCACACTGGGCTGAGTATTCAGCAGTTTTTGACTCAAAATAGCTTGACCCCCATGCTACACCATTCCTATTCACCCAATCTTGCCCCAAGCACATTTGCTTTGCTTTCCTGGATGGAAAAAGTCCTTAAAGGGAAACATTTTGCCATTGTGGAAGGAGGGGGGCAGAAGCACTAAAATTCATCAAAACCGATGAATTCAAAAATTGTTTTGAGTAGTGGAAAAAGTGTCTTGACAGGTATATTGTATCAAATGGAGGGTACTTTGAAGGCAACTAAAGTTTAAATATGTAAGAATAAATACACAATTTTTTAATAAATAAATTATGTCTTTTTGGTCTCCCTACACACACATACCACACACACACACACACACACACACACACACACACACACCATGTTATGCTTATTCATTCATCTATCTATGAGCATGTGTGTCGCTTCCATATTTTAAAAATTGTGAATAGTGCTGCTATGAACATAGATTTGCAAATATCTCTTTGAAAGTTGATTTTCAATCTTTTAAAGTATAAACTCAGAAGTGAAATTGATGGAGCATGTGGTAATTCCATTTTTAACTTTTTGAGGAATTACTATACTGTTTCCCATAGTGGCAGTACCATTTTACATTCCCACTAACAGTACCAATTTCTCCACATTCTCACCAGCATTTCTTTTCTTGTTTTTGTTAGTAACCATTCTGATGGGTGTGAGATGGTATCTCATTTTGATAATTTGCATTTCCATAGTGATTAGCGATGATGAGTATCTTTTCATGATCTTATTGATTATGTGAATATCTTCTTTTTTTAATTAATAAATAATTTTTAATTTTCCCTCTTTTAATTTTTATTTTAAAATTGTGGGGTACAATTCAGGATTAGGTATACAAATAGTCATTGCACAGATACCCATATTGATGAGGTGTGTCCGCCATTCCCCAGGCAGATGTCAACTACTGTAAATCCCACCTCCTCGCCCCCCTCCCCGGCAATTTCCCACTATTGTCAGTCCTTTTCTTATAGTATTATGGTAGTTGTTCAAGGTCCACTTATGAGTGAGAACATGTGATACTCAGCTCTTTGCTTCCGTGAAAGATCATTCAGTATTAGAAACTCTAATTCCATCCAGGTTCATGCTTTTGTTCATGCTTTTGTTCTTTATGACTGTGTAATATTCCATTGTGTATATGTACCACATTTTAAAAATCCAGTCCTCTTTTGATGTGCAGCATGGTTGGTTCCATGTTCTTGCTACTGTGAACAATGCTGTAATAAACATAAGTGTGCAGGTATCTGTTTTATAGAGTGACCTGAGTTCTTCTGGGTACATTCCCAGTAGGGGGATTGTGGGGTCATATGGAAGGTTGATTTTTAGAACTTTTAGGAATTGCCACACAGTTTTCCACAGAGCTGTACTAGTTTACACTCCCACCAACAGTGTAGAAGTGTTCCCGTTTTGCCACATACTCTCCAGCATCTGTTGTTTTTTGAGTTATTGATGATGGCCATTCTGACCGGAGTTAGGTTGTATCTCAGTGCAGTTTTAATTTGCATCTCCTTGATGACTAGTGAGGCTGAACAATTTTTCATGTATCTGTTGGCTGCTCGTATGTCTTCTTTTGAGTGTCTATTTATATCTTTTGCCCACTTTGTATGGGCTGTTTGTTTTTTTCTTTTTAGCATGTTTGAGTTCCTTGTAGATCCTTGATGTTAGGCCTTTGTCAGACATGGAGTTGGCAAATATTTTTTCCCGGTCTGTGGGCTGTCTCCCTGCTCACTTGATGGTTTCTTTGGCTTTGCAGAAGCTTGTCAGTTTGATGAGGTCCCACTTTAGTAACTTGGGTCTTCTCTCTCTCTTTTTAAATTTAGTTTACCTGCTAAACATTTGTCAATTTTGTTGATCTTTTCAACGAACCAACTTTTAGGTTTGTTATTCTCTTTTTTAAAACTCTGCTCTGATTTTTATTATTTCTTTCCCTGTGCTATTTTGGGTTTAGTTTGTTTTCTTTGTCTAGTTTTTGGAGGTGTAAATTTGGTTGTTAATTTGAGGTCTTTCCTGTTTTTAAAATTTTTTGTTTAAAATTTTAGATTCGGGGGTACACATGCATATTAGTTACATGGACATATTGTGTAGTGGTGGGGACTGGGTCTCAGGTGGCCCATTCCCTGAAAATAAACATTATGCCTCATAAGTAGTTTCTGTACCCACGTCCCTCACCTCCTCCACCCTTATTAGTGTTTCCAGTGACTATTATTTCTTTCCCTGTGACCATATAGTTTCCACATATGAGTGAAAACATATGGTGTTTGGTTTACTTAGAATCATGATCTCCAGCTCCATGTTGCTGCAAAGGACAAGATTTCATTTTTCAAGTCTGTGTAGTATTCCACGGTGCATATATATTTACCACATTTTTATTATTTAGGTTGATTCTCTATCTTGTAATTGTGAATTTTGCTGTGATGAACATGCGGGTACAGGTTTCTTTGTTATATAACAACCTCTGTTCCTTAGGGTAGATACCTAGTTGTGGGATTGCTGGATCCAATGGTAGATCTACTTTTACTTCTAAGAGTAATCTTTATACTAGAGGTTGCACTAATTTACACTTCCACCAAAAGTGTATAAGTGTTCCCTTTCTCTTCATCTGCACCAGCATCTATTGTTTTAAAATTTTTTTTAAAGAAAACGTTTTATATTTTTTAATATTTTTATTTTAAAGATGTGGGGTACAATTCAGGGTTAGGTATACAAATGTTCATTATTCAGGTACCCGTGTTTATGAGATGTGCTCCTCCCTCCCCTAGAAATTTCCCACTACTGCCAATTCCTTTCTTATAGTATTATGATAATTTTTCAAGGCTCACTTATGAATGAGAACATATGGTACTGGTTTTTTGTTTTTGTGATAGATCACTAAGTATGACAGACTCTAAATTCATCCAAGTTACTGCAAAGTCCATGTGTTTGTTCTTCATTATGGTTGCATAATATTCCATTGTGTATATGTACCACATTTTTTTAACCAGTACAACTTCGATGGGCAGCATGGTTGGTTCCATGTTTTTGCTGTTGTGAATAAAGCTGCAACAAACACAAGTGTGCAGGTATCTTTTTTGCTGAATTTTCTGAGTTCCTCTGGGTATATTCCCAACAGGTAGATTGCTGGGTCATATGGAAGGTCAATTTCTAGTTCTTTCAGAAATCAGCACACTGTCTTCCAAAGAGGTTGCACTAGTTGCATTTCCACCCGCAGTATAGAGTGTTACTTTTTCTTCACATCATCACCAGCATTTGTTGTTGCTTGTTTTATTAATAATGGTCATTTTTACTGAGGTTGGTGGTATCTCAGTGTGGTTTTGCTTTGCATTTCTCTGATAATTAGTGAGGCTGAGCGCTTTTCATGTGTCTGTGGCTGCCCGTATATCTTCTTTTGAGAAGTGTCTATTCATGTCTTTTCCCCACTTTTTAAAGTGGCTGTTTGTTTTTTTCCCTTTGGTGCATTTGAGTTCCTTGTAGATCCTTGATGTTAGGGCTTTGTCAGATATGCAGTTGGCAATATTTTTTTTCTATTCTGTGGTCTATCTCCCTGCTCTCTTGATGGTTTCTCTTGCTTTTCAGAAGCTCATAAGTTTGATGATGTCTCACTTGTCCATCTTATTTCTTTTTTTTTTGGTTGTTTCTAATATTTATTTTTCTGGTTATAAAAGTAATACGTGAAGAGCTTTGGATTTGGTGAGGATGTTTTGAGCCCTGGCCGTTTCGTACTACCTACGAGGATCTAGATCAAATCACTTCTCAGAACTACTGTTTCCCGATCTAGGAAACAGGATAGTGAGCCCTGTCTTGCCCACTCCAGAGGGCAGTGCAGATCAAATGAGATAACAGAGGGAAAGCACTTGGTAAATTGGAAAGTGCTGGCAAATAGGAGGGATTAGTGTCACCACCCTCAGCTGAGGTAGCACCAAGGTCTGAGCTCTTGCCCCCTTCCCCTCATCTAGCCTCTAAATACACACTCAAATGGAGGGTCACTGGCAGCCTTGGTTTGACGGAGTGAGGGAGGGGTCACACAAATCTTCCTTAGGCTTGGTCAGATAGGGCCTCACAGGGCCGATTCCAGAATCGGGCATCAACTGTGGCTAACTGGGTGAGGATTGCCCCCAACTTGGGCCCGTCCTCTGGGAAGCACTCGGAGAAAGATCAAATGAGGCCAGCAGCTGAGGCCTCATATTCCAGAAGCTGCACTTCTGAGCCTTCGAGGCAAGTGTTGAGCTGAACGATGAGCTTCCTTGTGTAGCAGCACCGTGTCCCTGAGGGTGAGAAAGCACTCGGGGGGCACATCAGTGACCGCTACGTATCCCTCGTACAGTGCCCGTCCTCTAGCCACATCCCCTGTGGACTTCAGTACCTGGAGTCTCCGTAGGAAATGCTCCAGGGTGGGCCTTCCCACGGACTGGATCTTGCTGCGGTCAAGATGGACCCGGGCATCTGGGCGCCCATCAGAACCTGTGGTGGGAGTGACGGTAATGAGACCCTCACCAGCCTCCAACAAGACCCTCAGGATCACAAACCGGGCCTGCATGTGGGCCTGTCACCAGTTGGAGGCTTCAGGTGTGTAGAACTCCAGAGCGAGCAGCCCGGCCCAAACCATGTTGAGCCAGTTCACATAAATCACATCTTCTGCATCAGTCCTCTCGAAGCCAAAGATCTCTAGCACTTGGGGGTGGAGACAGAGGTAGAGGTCCAGGCTCTCAGCCCGGCACTTTTCGTAGCTGGAGGCGATCGTGCTGAATTTGCTGTCCCAGTTCTCCCCACTGTGGTACCAGCTCTGGATCTGCTCCCCCGTCTCTGGGTTGATCACTGCCTCCTGGTCAAAGTTGAATACTCCTTTCTCATCCTCAACGAATAGCTTGCCGCTGCTGTGACCCAAAAGCTCTTGCAGCCCCACCTGCACGTCGAAGGAGGGCCCCTTCCAGCGGATGTACAGGTCCTTGTCATCCTCTTCCAGGAAGGTGAGCTTCTCCTGCTGCGTGGCATAGGCCACAGCCAGCACGTTCCCCAGAGACACATTCTTAAAGCCTTCTGTCTGCCTCAGGTCGTCGTAGTTGGGGATGTTGGTGCCAGCAGGGATGCCAGAGCCAGCGAAGGTGAGAACATCCAGAGAGGTGAAGTCGAGGGTGAGGAACTTGTCCTTCTCAAAGGCTGGGGGACAGGTCAGCTCCTTCAGCAGCTGTTCTGTGCTTGCCACCAGCCGCTTGAACTTGGCACTCATGGCCTTGTTCACCATGGCCATGAAGCCTCAAATTCTCCCTGGGAACCAAAGGGATCACGGTAGCTCTCAATGAACCCAATGTAGCTCTCCATGATGGGGCCCTTGTCCTGGATCCAGAAGTGGGGAACCCCTTTTGTGGGCTTCAATGGAGCCCTGGATGGAAGCTGTCTGTGTACTGAGCCAGCATCTGCTCCTGGTGGCTGTTGGCTGCATATGCCTTGGTTTTCTCCAGTTGCTCAAACACTTTCTGGAGGATGGGAGCATAGTCTCCCTGGGTCACCTGCAACTGGTTCCCCTGGAATTCATAGCTCTTCAGCTTGGAAGTCACTTCAGAGTCCAGAGCAGGCTCTGTGCCAAGCACAGAAGCCAGCTGCACCTCGTAGTGGGTCTTCCCTTCCTGGTCGACCTCCTTGAAGAGCCGTGTGTTGTAGGCACTGAGGTTCTGTGAGTCCAGAAAGTCTTGGACCAGTTTGGCATCTTCCATGGTACAATCCCCAAAGAAATAGGTGGTGATTCCCTCCTTCCCCAGCCTAAGGTGTTGCAGCCGTGGCTCCAGAGAGAACGTAAGCTCTCTGCAGGTCTGCCAGAGGCCCCTGACTTTTTCTGGGTGCCGCTGAGCTGCCTCACTCCCCAGGATGACATGTTCCAGCTTCTCCTTGGGCAGGTTGGGGACAAACTTGGTGTCACCAAAGGACTTGTAGTTGCCCATGTTGCAGTTGCCCATGTTGCAGTAGATACCCGCGGCATAGAACAGGAATGCCTGATACTCCTCCTCGGTGAGGCCCTCAGCCAGGGCATGTTGGCGCAGTTGGTCAGGACACGGAAGAGGCGGCTGGGTACCGAAGAGGCTGCTGAGCAGGCATAGATGTAGGGAGCCTCAGGGGAGGTCTGCAGCAGCACGGCCAGGCCTCCGTACCAGGCAGCCTGTGACAGTTGGTGGGCATAGAGGCGCTCTGTGGGTGACAGCAGGCAGAAGGTTTTGCAGTAGTCCAGGCCAGACATGCCGATGTCATTGGGCAGGATGTACTGGGTGTCCGCCATGGGCCCTGCAGCAGCTGCTCTGTTCGCAAACTCCCTATCTTATTTCTTATGGTATGGGCACTTAGGGTTCTGAATGGGAATTAGTTGTCAGTTCCAATTTCCATAAGGGTGTCTCCTGCATTTTCTAAGATTCTTATAGTTTGAGGCTTTATGTTTAGGTCTTTGATACATTTACAGTTAATTTTTGTGTATGATGTTAGATAGGGGTCCTGTTTCAGTCTTCTTCATGTGATCAGCTAGTTTTTCCAGGGCTATTTACTGAATAGATTCTCCCCTTCCCAGTGGTTGTTGTTGGAGGCTTTGTCAAAGATGAGTTGGTTGAGGAATTGAGGCTTTGCCTCCAGAATCTCTATGCTGTTCCATTGGTCTATATGCCGATTCTTGTACCAGTACCAGGCTGTTTTGATTACTGTGGACTTATAATAATGCTTGAAGTCTGGAAGTGTGATACCTCCTGCTTTGTTTCTTTTGCTAAGGATTGTAATGATTATTCGTGGTCATTTATGTTTCCATATGGATTTCTGTATTGTCATTTCCAGGTCTGAGAAGAATGATGTTGGTAACTTAATAGGTGTTGCGTTGAATCTGTAGATTGCCTTTGGTAAAATGGACATTTTAACAATGTTGATTCTTCCCATCCATGAGCATGGAGCATTTTTCATTTGTTTATGTCTTCTTGGATTTCTTAGAGCAGTGTTTGCAGTTCTCATTGTAAAGGTCTTTTACTTCTCTGGTTAGGAAGATGCTGAAGTATTTCTTTTTTTGTGTGGCTATTGTGAATGGGATTGTGCTTTTCATTTGGGTCTCTGCCTGCTAGTTGTTGGTGTATAGGACTGCAAGTGTCTTTTGCACATTTATTTTGTACCCTAAGATTTTGCCAAAGTCCCTTATCAGTGCAAACAGGTTTTTGACAGATTATCTTGGATTTTTAGGTATGGGATCATATCATCAGCAAAGAGGGATAACTTGATTTCCTCTTTTCCTATTTGGATACCCCGGATTTCCTTCTCTTGTCTAATTGCCCAAGCTAGGACTTCCAACACCATGTTGAACAAGAGGGGTGAGAGTGGGCAGTCTTGTTTCAGTTTTCAGGGGAAATGTTTCCAGTTTCTATCCATTTAGCAATATGTTAGCTGTGGGTTTATCGTAGATGGCACTTACTATCTTGAGGTATGTTCCTTCTATACCTAGGTGTTTGAGGATTTTTATCAAGAAGGGATGCTGGGTTTTATCAAAAGATTTTTCTACATCTAATGAGAAATCATGAGGTTCTTGTTTTTACATCTGTTGATGTATTTAATTACATTTATGGTCTTGTGAATGTGGAACCAGCCCTGCATCCTGGGAATGAAGCCTACTTGTCATGGTGGATTATTTTTGAGATGTGTCTTTGGATCTGATTTGCTAGAATCTTGTTAAGGATTTTTGCATCTAAGTTTATAAGGGATATTAGCTTGTAGCTCTCTTTTTTTGTTGGATCCTTACCTGGTTTGAGTATCAGTGTAATGTTAGCTTCATAAAATGACTTGGGGAGAATTCCATCTTTCTCAATTGCCTGGAATACTTTCAGTAGAATTGGTATCAACTCCTCCTTGCACGTTTTATAGAATTCTGCTGGAAAACCATCCGGTCCAGGGTTTTTTTTTCGGTAGGTAGTTTTTGTATGATAGAGTCAATTTCCTGGGTTGTTATTGGTCTGTTGACCTCCATTTCATTTACGTTATCAAGTTTGTTTCCATATAGGTGTACATAGTAATCTCTTGATAATCTTTTGTATTTCTTTGGAGTCAGTTGTGATTTGATCTTTTTATTTCTAATTGTATTTATTTGGGCTTTTTCTCTCTTTTTCTTGGTCAATCTGGCTAGGGGGTGTTCATCAATCTTGTTAATTCTTTCAATGAAACAGCTTTTTGTTTTGTTGATATTTTTTATGATAGTTTTGTCTTCTGTGTCCCATATTTGATTTCTTATTTTGGTGATTTGGATTCTTCTGCTAAGGTTGAGGTTTTGGTGGTTTTCTCTTTCCAGCATTCTTAGGTGATTTGTTAGGCTCTCCACTTATGATCTTTCCATTTTTTTGATGTGTGCTCTTAGAGATATAAATTTTCCTCTTAGAATTGCTTTCATGGCATCCCAGAAGTTTTGGCAAGATGCTTCTTCATTTTCATTTGTTTCCAGGAATCTTTTAATTTCTTCTTTGATTTCAGTGTTGAACCAGTAGTTGTTCAGCATTATGCTTTCTAGTGTCTATATCTTTGTGGGCTTTGGGGAAATTTTGTTGGTGTTGATATTCATTTTTATTCCACCGTGGTCTGAGAGTGTGCAAGGAAATGTCTCAACCTTATGGAATTTGTTTATGTTTGATTTATGGCCAAGGATGTGATTGATCTTGGAGTATGTTCCAGGTGGTGATGAGTAGAATGTATATTCAGTGATTGTTAGGTGGCTTAATCTGTAAGTATCTGTTTAGTCCATTTGGTCGAGTGTCAAGTTTAGGTTCTGGATCTCCTTGTTGATTTTTTGCCTTGATCTATCTGGGGTTTTTAGTGGGGGTATTCAATACCTGCTATAATAGTGTTAGAGTCAATATCTTTTTAGTTTACTTAGTAGTTGTTTTATAAATGCTGGTGCACCTGTGATGGGTGCATATATGTTTAAATGGATATTTCTTGTTGATGAATTGAACATTTTATCATTATGCAGTGTCCTTTTGTATCTTCTTAAATTTTTGATAGCTTAAAGATTGTTTTGTCTGATATTAAGATCACAACTTGTGCCTTCTATTGCGATCCATTTGCCTGGACAATCATTTGACTTTGAGTTTGTGTGAATCCCTTGTAGTGAGATGAGTATCCTGGATGCAGCAAATAATTGGGTCATGGTTTCTTATCCAGTTTGCCATTCTGTGTCTTTTCAGTGGTGCATTTAGTCCATTCACATTCAGGCTGATTATTGAAATGTGATTGTTTATCCCTGGTATGAGGTTCTTATAAAGTTTTGTCTTTGTTTTATTTTGGCTTTGGGGTTGATGTATATGTATGTTTTCAAGGTTCTTGTAGTGCTGTAGTCTCTGTTGATTCTATCCTCTGCTGTTCTCTTGGGAAGTGTGTGGTTATTCTTTTTTTCCTTTCTTCTGTGCTTAATACCTTTTTAAGTGTCTCCTGTAGAGCTAGTCTGGATGCTGTATAATCTGTTAGGGATTGGATGTCTGGTAAAGATTTTACTTTTTTATTTTTTCATTTATGTAATTATCAATATTTATTTATTATTATTTCTTCTTTTTCATTATAAAGATGTGGGGTACAATCCAGGGTTAGATATACAAATGTTGATTATGCAGGTACCCTTGTTGATGAGGTGTGCACCTCCATCCCCTAGCAGTTTCCCTCAATGCCAATTCCACCTCCCTCCCCTGACAGTTTCTCATTACTGCCAAACACTGCCTCATAGTATTATAATTGTTCAAGGTCCACTTATGAGTGAGAACATTTGGTACTTTGTTTCTGTGATGGATCACTGAGTATGATCACTCTAAATCCATCCAAGTAGCTGCAAAGATCATATATTTGTCATTCTTTATGTCTGCAGAATATTCCATTGTGTATATGTACCCCATATTTTTTATCCAGTTCAGTTTGGATGGGCAGCATGGTTGGTTCCATGTTTTTGCTATTGTGAATAGAGCTGCAACAAACATACGCGTGCAGGTATCTTTTTTGTAGAATAATTTGGGTTTTTCTGGGTAAATTCCCAATAGAGGAATAGCTAGGTCATATGGAAGGTCAATTTCTAGTTCTTTTTTTTGAGTTGGAGTCTCACTCTGTCGCCCAGACTGGAGTTCAGTGGCTGCTCCCGACCACCGCAGCCTCGACCTGCTGGGCTCCGGCCATCCTTCGGCCTCAGCCTTCCGAGTAGCCAGAATTACAGGTGCATGCTACCACACCCGGCTAATTTTTTGATTTTATTGTAGAGATGAGGTCTTGCCTGCCCAGGCAGGTCTCGACCATGCGGGCTTGGGCAATCCACTCACCTCTGCCTCCCAAAGGCACGGGATTACAGGGTGAGCCACCAAGCCTGGCCAATTTCTAGTTCTTTCAGAAATTGCCACACTGTCTTCCAAAGAGGTTATACTAGTATGCATTCACACCAGCAGTGTAGAAGCATTTCTTTTTCTCCACATCCTCGCCAGCATCTGTTGTTTTTTGTTTTATTAATGATGGCCATTCTTACAGGGGTTAGGTGGTATCTCAGTATGGTTTTGATTTGCATTTCTCGATGATGAGTGAGGCTGAGCATTTTTTCTTTTTTTTTATTAAACATATTTTTTATTTTAAAATTGTGGGGTACAGTTAAGGGTTAGGTATACAAATATGCATCGTTCAGACACTCTTGTTGATAAGGGGGGTCCCCCTGTCCCCAGACAGATACTGACTACCGGTAATCCCACCACTCTTCCCCTCCCTGTCCTCCCATAGTTTCCTGCCACTGTCAATCCTTTCCTTATAGTATTACAATAGATGTTCAAGGTCCACTTATGAATGAGAACATGTGATACTCAG